>NC_042976.1:39681679-39981679 GCF_901001165.1 Salmo trutta | reverse complement strand
TCAGAAATAGATATTACAAAGTTGCAGAAAATAACTTGTGAGGAGGAAGAGAAAGGGGATGTGAGGAACTACACCATGATGTTTGAAACTCAGCCTCTTTATGCCATTCAAGACAAAGAGGGCCATTATCATGAGGTCACCACTGTCACAAGCGAGGAGATATTGAAGGGTGATGTGATCGGGTCCCGGTGGTTGTTTGAAACCAAGCCTCTTGATTCTATCAGGGATACAGATGAGGTCTATGTCATCAAATCTGTCACACAGGAGGATGTTCAGAAAGGAGATGTTACTTCAGCCAAGTGGAGATTTGAAACACAGCCACTTGATACGATTGCAGAGGATATAAAAATGTCAGTTAAAACTGTTGAAGATATTCAAGGAGGAGATGTTAGAATGAATAAACAGCGTTTTGAATCTGATGAGCTGTCACAGAAGTCTGTGCGAACAGTTAATGTGAGTGAAATCCAGAAAGGTGATGTCAGGACAGCAAAATGGATGTTCGAAACTCAAACAATGGATAAAATACGTAGCCAGAGCGAAGAGAATTTAATAGAAACAGTCATGAAAGAGGAGGTGTTAAGGGGAGATGTTAGACAATCAGTGTGGCTCTTTGAACAGAATCCCCTTGACCATATAAAGGAGATAGATGAGGAAGATACAGTAGTTTTTCAAGAGGAAATCCCCAAAGCCGATGTAAAGACAACAACATGGCTGTTTGAAACAACTCCGTTCCATGACTTTAATGAGAACAGTGTTGAGAAGTCGGAAATCCTGGGTAAAAGTATCAAAGGAACCCTTGAAGAACTTTATAGCCAGAAAATTGTTAATTCAAAAGGAGTACTCATTGAAGCAGATGAAATTGGGGACGTTAGAATGGCAAAATACCAGCTAATGAATAAGGATTCTCCAGAGATCCAAAGAGAGGAAATCATCAGCGGGGATCTGAGCAACATTATGATGAATCTTTTGAACCGTCGGGAAAGAATTGAGAAGGGGGTAGTGGTAGAGTCAGAAGAGAAGGGTAATATCAGTACAACAGTGCATCAACTGTTCAACCAAGAGAGGGGCATCAGTGTGGAAAAGGAGGAAATATTAAGAGGTGACATCCAGGAAGCTGTAAACAATCTTCTCAAAGAGGGAGGATCTGCTAAACGTGGTATACTCCTTCAAGAGGATGAGAAGGGAGATGTGCAAATGACTATATATTCTCTTCTAAATAAAGAAGAGGACATCAGTCTTGAAAAAGAGGATATAATCAAAGGCAATATAAGAAATGCACTCCAAAGACTATCCAACCCAGAAAACCAAGAGCAGATGAGGATTAAGGTTGATGAGAACGAAAAGGGAAACGTGAACTTTTACTCCACATGCATTGAATCTGGGGCGCTTGACTATCTCAAACAACTCCAGGTAGAGCCAGATGAGACTCCACCTGAAAAGGTAGAGAAAGAGGAGATTATTAGAGGAGATATTAAGGGGACAAAACTCCTTCTTGACAGTAATCGAACACAAATTGAACGTACAGTAGATGAAGAGGACATAGTGTGCGGAGATGTTCACAACTCAGTCAAGGTTTTCATGACTGAACCCACACTCTCACTGGATGGCCTACAGAAAGAGGAAATTGTGAGGGGCGATTTGAAAGCCACTATGAACTCGTTGTCTCAGTTTGTAAATCAGACAGTGTTTGTAGAGAAAGAGAAGGTGGTAAGAGGTAACATACACAAAGCCCGAAGGCACCTTGAGTTGGCTCAAAGACGGCCCAAGGAGGTGGAAAAGCCAGAGATTGTCCGCGGCAACATCAAAGGGGCATTGAGGTCCCTAGAGAAATCTGCAACCTCCAAAGTTGAAGTTGTCATCGAAGATTTAGTACCTGGAGACATCAAAGGTACCTTAAAATCCCTGGAGCAGGCAAAGCAAACAGTCAGGGCTATCGAGAAGGAAGAGATTGTAAAAGGTAACATTCATACAGCCAAGCAATGTTTACAAGAGGCTTCTAATGACAGGAGGACATGTCAACAGGAAATGGATGTTCAGGGAAATGTGAGAGGCACTATTGAGCTCTTATTGGAACCACCAGCTTCTCCAAGAATGACACGGAGACCCAGCTTCGAGGGTGATGTGAAAATGTCCATTAAGTCACTCTACGAGACACATGAGGTGCAGGAGGCAAGGGAGGAACAAACTCAACCAGAGAAAGAGGAGGTGATAAAGGGTGATGTTAAAGGCACAATCAAATCCTTGCTGGAATCAGCTCAGCGTGCACCTCCTAAAATCAGAGTGGGAGCTAGAAGGGTCAAAGTTCCTGTGAGCTCTCCATTGCGCTCACAGCAAGGAAGCCCTTTATTACGTTCACAGCAAGGTAGCCATGAATGTTCTGTTGTAAACAAAACTGAGAGTGAGACACTTAAAAATAGGTCTCGAAGCGTTGAAGCACAAAGAAACTTACGAAAAATAAAGACGGCTAATTCAGTCAAAACGGAGAGCTCAACACCAGAGAATCAATCCCTCTCAACTCAAACCACAATTAATACATCTGAATCACAGACTACTCAACAATCAACGGAAGTAATACAACACACAACCATCACTCAAAACCATGGTATTAAAACATTGGAGACTAAGTTCTGTAACCTCAATTCAAGTAGAAAGGGTTTGATCAGACTAGATAAAACCAAAGTGAAAACAAATGTTCTTACCCCAACACGGACATTGTCTGAGTCTGAAGTTTCTCTCCCTCCCCCACCTCCATGTGATGATCAATCATCCCTAACCCCAGCCTCCTCTATCAATAGGCTGGACTTGGACCTTCCTCCTCCCCCAACGCCTCCTCCCCCACCACCTGTTGAGACTGATAATTTCCCTCCCCCACCACCACAGGATTTCCTTCCACCCCCACCCTCACAGTATGAACTGGACTCTATGTCATCCCAGACACCTCATCAATCACTAGCTAAAGCCACAAAAGTTACTGTCAAAAAAGTGAAAGGTCCTGCATTGCACCAAGTGTCAAAACTTGGGCCAACCGGTCAGATTCAGAAAATTCAACAGGGAACCTCAGAGAAACATACAACCATAGCCAACAAATCTGTGGTGGAGATCAGCAAAACTGAAATTGAATCAACATCATTTTCATCAAAAACAGTTTCATCTGACATCCCAAAACCACCAGAATCACCACAACAATTAAAGAAAGTTTATGTTGCCCCTATAAGATTTACACATCCACCCTCTCCCTTAATGAAATCCACTCAATTCAAAACTCCATTAATAAAGGCAGAGGAAAAGTACAGAAAACAGAAAGTGGGTAGTACATCACCTGCTACACTGAGTCCCATTTTCATGCATGAGCCAGTAACTGCTGCCCTTGAAATGCTCTCCTCTGAGGAGACCAGAATGGAGCAATCAAACAAGAGCATGATGTTTGGTTTCACTCAAGAGAATGCTGAAAAGACTGTGACCAATGTCAAGTCAGACACACTGTCATCTGATTTTTCTAAGCAAGCCCAAATCTCAGATACTCCTTCAAGCACGAATTTGATCTCTGCTGGGAATGAGCAAAATCTCCCTGAATGTGCTGTTATTTCTGCAACTAAACACCATATTGTCTCTAATGAAACATCCAAAGTCTCCTCCATTCAGCACCAGACATCTATTTCCTCCACAAAGCAACAGCCAGTTACTGCAGCTAAACAACAGGTATTGTCAGCATACACAGAGCAGTCACACTTTGCTGTAAGTAGCTCTCAAGTCCAGATCTCCACCAGTGATGCAAAAAAGTTTGAAAATACAAAAGCAGATGTAAAAAATCTAAAAATGAACTCTCAAGTCCAGATCTCGACCAGTGATGCTAAAAAGGTTGAAAATATGAAAAAAGATGTCAGGAAAGATGTCAAAAACCTTAAAACCAAGTCTCAAGTCCAGATCTCGACCAGTGACGATAAAAAGGGTGAAAATACAAAAAAAGATGTCAGGAAAGATGTCAAAAACCTCAAAACCACCTCTCAAGTCCAGATCTCGACCAGTGATGCTAAAAAGGGTGAAAATACCAAAAGAGATGTCATGAAAGATGTAAAAAACCTCAAAACCACCTCTCAAGTCCAGATCTCGACCAGTGATGCTAAAAAGGTTGAAGATACAAAAAAAGATGTCATGAAAGATGTAAAAAACCACAAAACCAACTCTCAAGTCCAGATCTCGACCAGTGACTATAAAAAGGTTGAAAATATGAAAAGAAATGTCAAAAACCTCAAAACCAACTCTCAAGTCCAGATCTCGACCAGTGACGATAAAAAGGTTGAAGATACAAAAAAAGATGTCATGAAAGATGTAAAAAAACTCAAAACCACCTCTCAAGTCCAGATCTCGACCAGTGATGTTAAAAAGGTTGAAGATACAAAAAAAGATGTAATGAAAGATGTAAAAAACCTCAAAACCAACTACCAAGTCCAGATCTCGACCAGTGACGATAAAAAGGTTGAAAATACAAAAAGAAATGTCATGAAAGATGTAAAAAACCTCAAAACCACCTCTCAAGTCCAGATCTCGACCAGTGATGCCAAAAAGGTTGAAGATACAAAAACAGATGCCAAGAAAGATGTCAGAAATCTAAAAACTAAAGATTCCCATAAATCTGGGGATAAGAAGAACAAGGATAATTCTGCATCCCAAGGACCCGAAAAGGTTTCTGACCAGCCTACCAAAACAGAAAAGTTAACCCAAGAAACAATTGTCAAAGCAGCCAAATCACCCTTGGAGGACAAAAATAAATATGATAATTATGTATCACAACCACCTGAGAAGGTTCCTAGTCAGTCAATTAAAGTAGAAAAGGTAACCTCAGAAACTAATGTCAAAACAGGCAAAAAGAAGACCAAAGGGCAAGAAAAGCAAGTAGAAGTAAAAGACATGAAACAGACAGATGAAACTAAGAAGGAAATAATTTCACAGGTGAAGGATGTAAAGGTGGAAGGGAAGGATGTCACTAAGGTAAAGGTTTCTAGTGAGCAAATGCATCATGAGACTGAGGACAAAGTCAAGGTCAAGGAGGACAGTCAGAAAGCTCTTGTTGTTAATGACAACCAACCAGCAACTCCAACTCCCGCAAGAAAGAAGAAGAAGAAGAAGAAGAGGTCAAAAGCCAAAGATGCGGCTGCCTCTGCAGAATCAACTAAATCTGTTTCTGAAAGTTCCACTCAAAGTCTGGAGATCACTGTAGTGCAGACGCACAAAGCCCATCAAGAGGAGCACATTCAGGTACATAAGGAAGTGATTATCACTGAAAGCAAAGTTCATCAAAGTGTCCAGGAACAAGGAACAGTGAAAGTCGAAAAACAAGTCAAGGCATCGCAAAAGAAGAAAGAGGTGACCGCAAACCAGCAGATTCAAGAGAAACCAAAGGAGGAATACAGAAATGTTCCAGTGAAAGTGGAAAGTGGAAAAATGACAAGCCAGTCAGCACAAAAGGAACCTGCGAATCCCTCAACAGGGAGCACTGAGGATTCTCAAAGACGAGAACATGTCCAGAAGTTAATCTCACATATAACAGAGTTAGAGGGAGCTACAGGACAAGTGGATTCTAAATCTGTGAAGACATTGCTCAATACTATTCCAGAGTGGCTCATTGGTCCTGAGGAAACCATTTATTTGGAGGGAACTGCAGTTGAACATAATATACAAACGCTTACAGAAATTGTTTCAAATGTGAAAAAACTAGCAAAAGCAAAGCTGATGTGTTTAGAGGGAACCCACACTACTCTGGAGAAGCATGAGAGTAAACCTACTTCTGAAAAGATCATTGTTGGTGGTGCAACTCAAAAAATACGTAAGATAAGTGTTGGCTCTTCGAAAGTTGAATGTCAGAAGAAAGTTGTGGAAAGTAAAAAGACATCACATGAAAGCAAAAAGCAAGAGTTGAGTGTAAAATCTATTGATCGTAGCGCACCCTCACCCTTACTACGGATGCGCTCACCCTCACCCACCTTTATTACCATTGAATCTACCCAGAGAACGGACTCACCTCGGAGAATAACCCCATCACCTATCCCAACGCTCAGACCAGCCACTCCCCCAACTCCTCCCCCTCGCAAATTTGAACCTCCTACATCACACATCAATAGGGCCACACCCTCTCCTACCTTTCCTAGAGCAGAGAACTTGGCGTGGATAAAAGATACTACAGCCCAGCTTTCTTGTGGAGTGACGCCACCTCCAGATCCTCTTCCTATGCAAGTCACAGAAAATAAATCTGACATTGTGGAACCCCCCGCATCATTCTATCGGCAGATCAAAATTGAGCAACAAACTGAGGAAACTTCTGAAATGTTAGCCAAGACAATTGTCACTGCCAAAAAACACAAAAAAGAATTATATGAAGAGGCTCAAAAGGCTGCTGTGAAGGTCACAGGTGGAAGGTCATTCCCTCAAATGGATAAAGAAGACATGGACACTTCAGAAATCTCAGACTCATCAATGGTGACTACATCAGTGAGAGACAAGAGGGAGTTTTTTGAAGAAGTACAAAAAGCTGCAGAAAATAAGACTTATGTACGAAAGGATCCCATTGACATACCCGAGCGCTTGGGCCCAGACATGGAGGAGCCCAAAACATCAAACCAAGACAGTAAGGATGAAACACAAAGCACATCTGAGAAAATCACAGAGAACAGCACTGAAGTAGTGGGATCTACAGAGTCAACCGATAAAGAATTGATGGAAGCTTCAGAAATGTCAGAGTCGTCAATAGTGACTACATCCGTGAGAGACAAAAGAGAGTTTTTTGAAGAGGCACAAAAAGCTGAAACAAATAAGACCTATGTACGAAAAGACCCTATTGATATCCTAGAGCACTTAGGTCCAACCATTATGGAGCCTGAAACAGAAAACCAAGAGAGGAAGGAAGATGTACAAAACACAACTGAGAAAACCACAGAGAAAATCTCTGAAGAAGTGGGATTTATGTGGGATGACCAGTGGGAGTCAGCTGCCATAGAGGCTATGGAAACTTCTGAATTGTCAGACTCATCAGCAGTGACATCGGTGAGAGACAAGAGAGAGTTTTTTGAAGAGACTCATAAAGCTAAAGTTAATAAGACTTATGTGCGAAAGGATCCCATTGACATACCAGAGCGCTTGGGCCCAGACATGGAGGAGCCCAAAACATCAAACCAAGACAGTAAGGATGAAACACAAAGCACATCTGAGAAAATCACAGAGAACAGCACTGAAGTAGTGGGATCTACAGAGTCAACCGATAAAGAATTGATGGAAGCTTCAGAGTCGTCAATAGTGACTACATCAGTGAGAGACAAGAGAGAGTTTTTTGAAGAGGCACAAAAAGCTGAAATAAATAAGACTGATGTACGAAAAGACCTTATTGATATCCTAGTGCACTTAGGCCCAACCATTATGGAGCCTGAAACAGAAAACCAAGAGAGGAAGGAAGACGTACAAAACACAACTGAGAAAATCACAGAGAAAATCTCTGAAGAAGTGGGATTTATGTGGGATGACCGGTGGGAGTCCGCTGCCATAGAGGCTATGGAAACTTCTGAATTATCAGATTCATCAGCAGTGACATCAGTGAGAGACAAGAGAGAGTTTTTTGAAGAGACTCATAAAGCTAAAGTAAATAAGACTTACGTTCGAAAGGATCCCATTGACATACCAGAGCGCTTGGGCCTAGATATGGAGGAGCTCGAACCAGAAAACCAAGAGAATGAGAAGGAGAACCTTCCAAAGGTGGACTTGTCTGGATTAGTCAACAAATTTGAAACACCAGAAGAGAAAGTTTATGTCAGAAAGCCTATCACAATGAGAGAAAGACGTGGGAGTGAGACGGAATACACAAAGTCTGACATAGAAAATACAGAAACTCAAGAGGAGGAAATGCTTACTTTTGACATCAAGGCTATTAAAAATGTTTTTGAAATGTGTGAGCAAAGTCCATCTTTCAAAGACGAGAAAAATCAACCAGATGAGCTGGAGTCAAAGCTGAGTGAAAACACAACAGACAGTTCAAAGCAGGAGAACACCCAGGAGACACAGAGGGGCTCCGGGCAGATTTCGCCCCTGCCTTCCCAGAAAGAAGTGCAACAAACGTCAGCAGACCCAACAGACTCTGAAACCAAGTTAGTCACAGAGCATTTCCTGAACTTAGGTGAATTAGGCAACAAGACGATTGGATCACTGAGCAGCACAACTGTTTCCCAGCACTCAAAGAGCGTACCAACCCACCGTCCCCCCTTCTCATATGCTGACGTGGTAAAAAAAAAAGGTTCTCAGGTGACGCCGTCTGAAACCCCTGATGAGGCTTCCACTGAAGAGTTGCTGAGGAATTTCCACAAAACATGGACGGAGAGTGAGAGTTTTTTCAAGAGTCTCGGCTACAGTGTCTCGGAGGAGAGAACATCACATGTTGTGTCACATCAAACGAAGACTGTTGTTACTGGTAAAGAGTTGTGCTGCCTGCATGACAGAACTTAAACTAACTGTTAATAATGGCATGTAAAAATGCCCCCCTCTGATATTCAGTGAGACCTAACATATTTACATGTGTCTGCTTTAATTAACATGGAGAGAGATTATTGTGAATGAAAAAAGAACAAATGCGTCAATGGATAAAACATGGCAAAAGAACAAGACCTAAGCATGTTATGATGACATGCCAGAATAGAATCTCACACATACAATATATTGTAATGATCCTATTTAAATACAACCGTTCTCATTGTTGACCTTCAAAACCAACACAAAGTACAAGATTGGGTCAATACTGTTTATCGGTAAATAATGTATTTTTTGATTGTGCCTGTTTGATGATTTACTATACTACGCATGGTCATGTAATTACACCTTGATAACGTTTCTTAATAACTTAGTCATTGTATGTTGTGATAAAAAAGGCTATAATGGTGTTCACTTTTCTCTGGCAGACTCGAGTTCCCAAGTCGGAGCTTTGCACTGTATGTCGGAGAAGGGTCTATCCGATGGAGGCTCTAATAGCGGACAGAAAAAAATTCCATAAATCTTGTTTCTGCTGCGAGCACTGCAGAAATAAATTAAGGTAAAGTACATATCAACCAAACCAAGTGGAATTCAAAGTACTGTGAGTGGATTTTTGCTGTGATCTGGTAAGCAGTGCTTGAATGGTTGTGGTCCCAACAGTTTGTTGCTGCACATAAGACACCAATTCTATTGTGTTATGTTTTCAAATTAAGCAGTAAAACGTTTGACATGTTTGTGGAATCTTGGAATTAATTGTAGCCCTTCTTCACACTTCACTGTTTTGAAAAATAATTAGTTCTGTCTCCCCCAGCCTTGGCAACTATGTCTCTCTCCATGGACATCTGTACTGTTTACCGCACTACAAACAACTATTCAAGTCCAAAGGGAACTACGATAATCGATTTGGTCAGACACTTCAAAATGAAAAGAATGTCAATGAAAGTGGCAGACTCATCACCTCATCAGAGCAACTTGATTGGAGGTATTCACAGAGCAGCATAGGCACAACAGAAAAGGACACCCTTGAAAATGAATTTATGAAATCAATTGACGAGAACAGACTAAATTGTAATAAGATATCTGTTGTGTGGCCTCCACAAGCCCACTCCCCACAGAAAGCCTTTAAAGTAGAGGAGGACAAAAAGCTGACTAAGCCACAATGGCCTCCGCAGGACAACTCTCCAAAGTCACCCAAACAACAACATATAAAAGCTATTTCCAGGAGCTCTCTTTGAAAGAGAGCATTCCCACCACCATCATGTATGCCACAGAAAACAGAAGAAACTTCAAGCAGTCGATGGTAAGGCAACCTATGAGGGCAAAAAGACAGTTGGAATTGGGAAAAGTCTGAGACTGAAGGACAAAAGGACAAGTGCAGTTGATACGAAGGGAATAAATGGTAGAAATGGTATATATATTTATGGTGTGTGAGAGTGGAAGAAGATGGTTAGGAAAGTACTGAGGGTCAGAGTGAAAGAGGAGTAGAATGACAGATGGAAACATGGAATGTTATGCTTAGAAATGGCACAGCCTACCTCATTGGTCATTCAAGATTGATCATTGAAGACATTAGCTCTAGATTAGCTCACATGGAATTGACTCACATTACTCACGTTTACTTGATCTCTAAAATATAATGTTGATGTGTTCAATAGGTCTCAGAAATATTTGACTAATATCTTTAGGGTAATGTACTTTAATTGGTTAAATGTATATTTATCAATTAGTTTAAATCCATGGAGAGAGTATTGTAGATTTTGAACACAGTCATCATTTTCTCTTGGCTATTTCTTTCAACATACAGTATCAACATTTTTACATTGACCTTTTTCTAGCACCTGGTGTGCAGCCTAGTAAAAATGATCTTGGAAATACTTTCTTTTTAATAAAATACAGTATATATCCTGTTAATTGGTATTAATATTGTTTGTTTTGGACATTTGTATCCTATTTTAAAGAGCAAATATTTTGCAATGCACATTAGATTATTTAGATTAGACTATCTTGCTTTGTACAAGATAATTCCTGATTCTTTCATCCTGTCAGGCTGGTTACTCAACAACAATTTTTTCAAATGTATTGCTGATCCAAGGGCAATAAAATTATTGAATTAGATAGTCTCAATTGACTTATTTTACATACATTTTACACACATTTTACAACATTCATACTAAATCTGTATAGAAAAACAGGTTTTGCAGAAGTGAAGATTTCTCCACACATACACATTTAGTGAAGCTAAGACTTACACTATATATACAAAAGTATGTGAACACCCCTTCAAATTAGTGGATTCGGCTATTTCAGCCACAACCGTTGCTGACAGGTGTATAAAATTGAACACACAGCCATGCAATCTCAATAGACAAACATTGGCAATAGAATGGCCTTACTGAAGAGCTCAGTGACTTTCAACGTGGCACCATTATAGGATGCCAACTTTCCAACAAGTCAGTTTGTAAAATTTCTGCCATGCTAGAGCTGCCCCAGTCAACTGCAAGTGCTGTTATTGTGAAATTGAAACGTCTAGGAGCAACAACGGCTCTGCAGCGAAGTGGTAGGCCACACAAGCTCACAGAACAGGATTGCAGAGTGCTGAAGCACGTAGCGTGTAAAAATAGTCTGTCCTCAGTTGCAACACTCACTACTGAGTTCCAAACTGCCTTTGGAAGCAACGTCAGTACAATAACTGTTTTCATGGCCGAGCAACCGCACACAAGCCTAAGATCACCATGCACAATGCCAAGCGTCGGCTAGAGTGGTGTAAAACTCGCCGCCATTGGACTCTGGAGCAGTGGAAATGCGTTCTCTGTGTTGCCAGGGTTGCCAGGAGAACGCTACCTGCCAGAATGCTTAGTGGCAACTGTACAGTTTGGTGGAGTTAGAATAATAGTCTGGGGCTGTTTTTCATGGTTTGGGCTAGCACAAAGCGCGGTCCCTTAGTTCCAGTGAAGGGAAATCTCAACTCTACAGCATACAATGACATTATCAACGATTCTGTGCTTCCAACTTTGTGGCAACAGTTTAGGGAAGGCCTTTTCCTGTTTCAGCATGACAATGCCCCCGTGCACAAAGCGAGGTCCATACAGAAATAATTTGTTGAGATCAGTGTGGAAGAACTTGACTGACCTCAACTGAATCAAACGCCTTTGAGATGAATTGCAACGCCGACTGCGAGCCAGGCCTAACCACCCAACATCAGTGCCCAACCTCACTAATGCTCTTGTGGCTGAATGGAATCAAGTCCCTGCAGCAATGTTCCAACATCTTGTGGAAAGCCTTCCCAGAAGAATGGAGGCTATTATAGCAACAAGAGGGGGACCAACTCCATATTAATGCCCATGATTTTGGAATGAGATGTTCGACGAGCAGGTGTCCTACTTTTGGTCATGTAGTGTATGTGTAATCAAAATGTAACTGCTGAAGAACCTGCCTATACACACTTAACTGATAAATACTGCAGTTTACTCCTAGACAGCCCAAATAACATGTTATCTGCTACAAAGGAACTCACATATGTCAGCTATTGATAGGTTAAATGTTTGCTGAAGGAAAGGGTGCTTTAACAAGAGATCATCCTGTAAGTTAACAACATGCTCCATACTGTTTTGAACCTTTTACATTCCCTATAATGCTTATAAGTCACATTGATTGATTAATTGATTGATTACTAGCCTACTATCATCAAATAATTACATCAGACTATGTTAAATCTATGTTTCAATCCACTCGGGACAACACAGGCTTTAAAGGCATGGGGGTTGTTAAGTCATTATCCGTTTTGACAGTTTTTAATTTAACCTTTATTTAACTAGGGAAATCAGTTGAGAACAAATTCGTATTTACAATGACAGCCTACCAAAAGGCAAAAGGCCTCCTGTGGGGACGGGGGAACTGGTATTTAAAAAGCAACAACACACATCACGACAAGTGAGACAACACTACATAAAGAGAGAACTAAGACAATAAAATAGAAAGGCAGCAACACATGACAATGCAGCATGGTAGCAACACAACAATGTAGCAGCACAAAACACGGTACAAACATTATTGGGCACAGACAATAGCATAAAGGGCAAGAAGGTAGAGACAACATTACATGACGCAAAGCAGCCACAACTGTCAATAAAAGTGTCCATGATCGAGTCTTTGAATGAAGAGATTGAGATAAAACTGTCCTGTTTGAGTGTTTGTTGCAGCTCGTTCCAGTCGCTAGCTGCAGCGAATTGAAAAGAGGAGCGGCCCAGGGATGTGTGTGCTTTGGGGACCTTTAACAGAATGTGACTGGCAGAACGGGTGTTGTATGTGGAGGATGAGGACTGCAGTAGATATCTCAGATGGGGAAGTGAGGCCTAAGAGGGTTTTATAAATAAGCATCAACCAGTGGGTCTAGCGATGGGTATGCAGAGATGACCTGTTTACAGAGGAGTATAGAGTGCAATGTGTCCTATAAGGAGCATTGGTGTCAAATCTGATGGCCAAATGGTAAAGAACATCTAGCCGCTTGAGAGCACCCTTACCTACCGATCTACAAATTACGTCTCCGTAATCTAGCAGGGGTACAGTGGTGGAAAAAGTACTCAATTGTCTAGCATGGGTAGGATGGTTATCTGAATCAGGGTTAGTTTGGCAGCTGGGTTGAAAGAGGAGCGATTACGATAGAGGAATCCACGTCTAGATTTAACTTTAGCCTGCAGCTTTGATATGTGCTGAGAGAAGGACAGTGTACCTTCTAGCCATACACCCAAGTACTTGTATGAGGTGACTACATCATGTTCTAAACCCTCAGAGGTAGTAATCAGACCTGTGGGGAGAGGGGCATTCTTCTTACCAAACCACATTACCTTTGTTTTGGAGGTGTTCAGAACAAGGTTAAGGGTAGAGAAAGCCTGTTGGACACTAAGAAATCTTTGTTGTAGAGCGTTTGACACAAAATCCGGGGAGGGGCAAGCTGAGTATAAGACTATATCATCTGCATATAAATGGATGAGTGAGCTTCCTACTGCATGAGCTATGTTGTTGATGTAAATTGAGAAGAGCGTGGGGCCTAGGATTGAGCTTTGGGGTACTCCGTTGGTGACAGGTATTGGTGGACACAGCAGATGTTCTGACTTCATACGCTGTGAGAGGTAGTAAGCAAACCAGGCCAAAGAACCTTATGAGACACCAATACTCCCTAGCCGGCCCACAAGAATGGAATGGTCTACTGTATCAAAAGCTTTGGCCAAGTCAATAAAAATAGCAGCAACAAATTGCTTAGAATCAAGGGCAATGGTGACATCATTGAGGACCTTTTAAGGTTGCAGTGACACATCCATAACCTGAGCAGAAACCAGATTGCATACCAGAGAGAATACTATAGACATCAAGAAAGCCAATGAGTTGAATATTGACACTTTTGATAAACATCAGCTTGATCTCCCCCTTTAAATAAAGGACAGACCGTTGCTGCCTTCCAAGAAATGGGAACCTCCCCAGAAAGGAGAAACAGGTAAAAAGGTCAGAGATAGGCTTGGTGATGATAGGGGCAGCTATCTTAAAGAAGAAAGGGTCTAAACCATCTGACCCAGATGTTTTTTTGGGGTCAAGTTTCAGGAGCTCCTTTAGCACCTCGGACTCAGTGACCGCCTGCAAGAAGAAACTTTGTAGCGGGGCAGGGGAAAAGAGGGAGAAGAGTCGGGGCTAGTCGCATTAGAAGGGGTGGGAGATGAGGAAATGTTGGAAGGGCAAGGAGGCATGGCTGAGTCAAATAGCAATCCAGACTTAATGAAGTGGTGATTAAAGAGCTCAGTGATGTGCTTCTTGTCAGTTACAACCACATCAACTTTAAGGGACATGGGCAGCTGTGAGGAGGAGGGTTTATTCTCCAGGTATTTAACCATTTTCCAGAACTTCGTGGTGTTAGACCCACAGAGAGAGAACTGCTCCTTAAATTAAACTTTGGCCTTCCGGATAGAGTATGCCTTTCGCCAAATGCAATTCTTGAGGTGGAGTAGCTCCGCAAGATCACAGTCGAACCAGGGGCTGAACCTGTTTTTAAATATCATTTTCTTTATGGGGGCGTGTTTGTTAACAATACCGCTGAAAATATCAAAAAAGAAGGTCCAAGCATCTTTGACAGAGGGGATCAAGCTGATTCTATACCATTTTACGGTTAACATAAAGTATCAGTTAAAGGTTTGGGCACTCCTAGTCATTCAAGGGTTTTTCTTTATTTTTACTATTTTCTACAATGTAGAATAATAGTGAAGACATCAACACTATGAAATAACACATATGGAATATTTTTTTTACCAAAAAAGTGTTATACAAATCAAAATATATTTTAGATTCTTCGAAGTAGCCCTCTTGGTATTCTCTCATGAAAGCTTTTCCGACAGTCTTGAAGGAATTCCAACATATGCTGAGCACTTGTTGGCTGCTTTTCAATCACTATGTGGTCCATCTCAATTGAGTTGAGTTCAGGTGATTGTGGAGGCTAGGTCATCTGATGCAGCACCATCACTCTCCTTCTTGGTCAAATAGCCCTTACACAGCCTGGAGGTGTGTTTTGGGTCATTGTCCTGTTGAAAAACAAATGATAGTCCCAATAAGCACAAACCAGATGGAATGGCATATCACTGCAAAATGCTGTGGTAGCCATGATGGTTAAGTGTGCCTTGAATAAACCAAAGACAGTGTCACCAGCAAAGCACCCCTATACCATCACACCACCTCCTCCATGCTTCATGGTGGGAACCACACATACCATGATCATCCGTTCACTTACTCTGCATCTCACAAAGACACGGCGGTTGGAACCAAAAATCAGACCAAAGGACAGATTTCCAACGGTCTAATGTCCATTGCTCATGTTTCTTGTCCCAAGCAAGTCTCTTCTTCTTATTGGAGTCCTTTAGTAGTGGTTTCTTTGCAGCAATTTGACCGTGAAGGGCTCATCCTAACCAACCTGCCCTCCAAATACACCTCTGCTGTCTTCAACCAGGATCTCAGCGGTCACTGCTTCATTGCCTGCGTCCGTAATTGGTCTGCGGTCAAACGACTACCCCTCATCACTGTCAAACGCTCCCTAAAACACTTCAGCGAGCAGGCCTTTCTAATCGACCTGGCCCGGGTATCCTGGAAGGATATTGACCTCATTCCGTCAGTAGAGGAAAAAGAGCTTTCCTCACCATATTAAATAAGCATGCCCCATTCAAAAAATGTAGAACCAGGAACAGATATAGCCCTTGGTTCACTCCAGACCTGACTGCCCTTGACCAGCACAAAAACATCCTGTGGCGTACTGCATTAGCATCGAATAGCCCCCGCGATATGCAACTTTTCAGAGAAGTTAGGAACCAATATACACAGGCAGTTAGGAAAGCAAAGGCTAGCTTTTTCAAACAGAAATTTGCATCCTGTAGCACAAACTCCAAAAAGTTCTGGGACACTGTAAAGACCATGGAGAATATGAGCACCTCCTCCCAGCTGCCCACTGCACTGAGTCTAGGAAACACTGTCACCACCGATAAAGCCGCGATAATTGAGAATTTCAATAAGCATTTTTCAATGGCTGGCCATGCTTTCCGCCTGGCTACCCCTACCGCGGTCAACAGCCCTGCAACCCCCACAGCAACTTGCCCAAGCCTCCCCCATTTTTCCTTCACCCAAATCCAGATAGCTGATGTTCTGCAAAATCTGGACCCCTACAAATCAGCCGGGCTAGACAATCTGGACCCTCTCTTTCTAAAATGATCCGCCGAAATTGTTGCAACCGCTATTACTAGCGTGTTCAACCTCTCTTTCAACCTTTCTTTCGCCTTCGTGAGCGCGCAGTAAACAACTCACTGGTCCACCGGTTTAGACAGCTCCTATTCTCTGCCCAGTAACAGTAGAACCATAAAACAAGGTTCTAAAGACTGTTGACATCTAGTGGAAGCCTTAGGAAGTGCAAAATGACCCCACAGACACTGTAGTTTGAATAGGGATTAGATAGAAAAACTAGAAGTCACTTCCTGGTTGGATTTTTTTCTCAGGTTTTGGCCTGCCATATGAGTTCTGTTACACTCACAGACACAATTCAAACAGTTTCAGAAACTTTAGAGTGTTTTCTATCCAAATCTACTAATTATATGCATATTCTGGGCAGGAGTAGTAACCAGATTAAATCGGGTACGTTTTTTATCCGGCCGTGAAAATACTGCCCCCTATCCCAAAGAAGTTAACTAACCTTCCAGACGAGCTTCAATGCCATACAACTCTCCTTCCGTGGCCTCCAACTGCTCTTAAATGCAAGTAAAACTAAATGCATGCTCTTCAACCGATCACTGCCCACACCTGCAGTCTATCTCAATGCCATCCGTTTTGTCACCAAAGCCCCATAGCCTACCTGGTTAAATAAAGGTAAAATAAATAAAATGTTAAATTAATTCATGCAGTCTCCTCTGAACAGTTGACATTGAGATGTGTCTGTTACTTGAACTCTGAAGTATATATTTGGGCTGCAATTTCTGAAGCTGGTAACTCTAATGAACTTGTCCTTTGCAGCAGAGGTAACGGTCCTCAAGAGAGCCCGTTTCCTCATAGCACTTGATGGTTTTTGTGACTGCACTTGAAGACTGACCTTCATTTCTTAAAGTAATGATGGACTGTTATTTCTCTTTGCTAATTTGAGCTGTTCTTGCCATAATATGGACTTATAGGGCTATCTTTTGTATACCACCCCTACCTTGTCACAACAAGGCACACATGTTAATTGAAATGCATTCCAGGTGACTACCTCATGAAGCTGGTTGAGAGAATGCCAAGTGTGAAAAGCTGTCATCAAGGCAAAGGGGGGCTCAAATATAAAATATATTTTGATTTGTTTAACACTTTTTTGGTTAATACATGATTCCATATGTGTTATTTCATCATTTTGATGTCTTCACTATCATTCTACAATGTAGAAAATAGTAAAAATAAAGAAAAACCCTGGAATGAGTAGGTGTGTCCAAACTTTTGACTGGTACTGTATGCGATTAAGTAGAACTTGAAATCAATCCCCAGGTGTGCCAGAAAGACGTTCAATGTAAGATGTCACTCCCCTGACGGAAAAACCACATGATTTCACATGTGAAAAATCAAATGTGAAAATGTGTTTTTGGAACACTTCACATGACATTTCACATGTGAAAACGTGTTTTTGGAATGCTTCATAAGTGACATTTCACATGTGAAACCATGTGTTTTCAAATCGTTATCATACACACCCACAGTGCCTTTAACACAGTGTTTTCATCTTACATTTTTTGACACACTTTAACATACAATCCCAGTCAAATGTTTGGACACACCTACTCATTCCAGGGTTTTTCTTTATTTTTTACTATTTTCTATATTGTAGAATAATAGTGAAGACATCAAATCGATGAAATAAAAGAATCATGTTGTAACCGCAAAAGTATTAAACAAATGAGATTCTTCAAAGTAGCCATGGCATTGTCTCAACCAGCTTCATGAGGTAGTCACCTGGAATGTATTTCAATTAACAAGAATTTAAGCTTTCTGCCAATATCAGATGCAGTTGAAGTCGGAAGTTTACATACACCTTAGCCAAATACATTTAAACTCAGTTTTTCACAATTCCTGACATTTAATCCTAGTAAAAATTCTCTGTCTTAGGTCAGTTAGTATTTGGTAGCAGTGCCTTTAAATTGTTTAACTTGGGTCAAACGTTTCGGGTAGCCTTCCACAAGCTTCCCACAATAAGTTGGGTGAATTTTGGCACATTCCTCCTGACAGAGCTGGTGTAACCGAGTCAGGTTTGTAGGCCTCCTTGCTCGCACACGCTTTTTCAGTTCTGCCCACAAATTGTCTGTGGGATTGAGGTCAGGGCTTTGTGACGGCCACTCCAATACCTTGACTTTGTTGTCCTTAGGCCATTTTGCCACTACTTTGGAAGTATGCTTGGGGTCATCGTCCATTTGGAAGACCCATTTGCGACCAAGCTTTAACTTCCTGACTGATGTCTTGAGATGTTGCTTCAATATATGCACATAATTTTACTTCCTCATGATGCCATCTATTTTGTGAAGTACACCAGTCCCTCCTGCAGCAAAGCACCCCCACAACATGATTCTGCCACTCCCGTGCTTCACGGTTGGGATGGTGTTCTTCAGCTTGGAAGCCTCCCCCTTCTTCCTCCAAACATAGCGATGGTTATTACGGCCAAACAGTTCCATTTTTGTTTCATCAGACCAGAGGACATTTTTCCGAAAAGTACGATCTTTGTCCCCATGTGCAGTTGCAAACTGTAGTCTGACTTTTTTATGGTGGTTTCGGAGCAGTGGCTTCTTCCTTGCAGAGTGGCCTTTCAGGTTATGTCGATATAGGACTGGTTTTACTGTATATATAGATACTTTTGTACCTGTTTCCTCCAGCATCTTCACAAGGTCCTTTGCTGTTGTTCTGGGATTGATTTGCACTTTTTGCACCAAAGTACGTTCATCTCTAAGAGACAGAACGTGTCTCATTCCTGAGCAGAATGATGGCTGCGTGGTCCCATAGTGTTTATACTTGCGTACTATTGTTTGTACAGATGAACGTGGTACTTTCAGGCGTTTGGAGGAACCAGAATTGTGGAGGTCTACAATTGTTTTCTGAGGTCTTGGCTGATTTCTTTTGATTTTCCCATGATTTCAAGCAGAGGCACTGAGTTTGAAGGTAGGCCTTGAAATACATCCACAGGTACACCTCCAATTGACTCAAATGATGTCAATTAGCCTATCAGAAGCTTCTAAAGCCGTGACATAATTTTCTGAATTTTCCAAGCTGTTTAAAGGCACAGTCAACTTAGTGTATGTAAACTTCTGACCCGCTAGAATTGTGATACAGGGAATTATAAGTATAAGTGAAATAATCTGTCTGTAAACAAATGTTGGAAAAATGACTTGTGTCATGGACTAAGTAGATGTCCTAACCGACTTGTCAAAACTATAGTTTGTTAACACGACATTTGTGGAGTGGTTGAAAAACTATTTTCAATGACTCCAACCTAAGTGTATGTAAACTTCAACTGTATGTGTATGTCCTGGGAAAGATTATTGTTACTTACAACCTTATGCTAATTGAATTAGCCTATGTTAGCTCAACCGTCCCGCCGGGGACCCACTAATCCTGAAGAAGTTTTAAGACATAAAGGTCAGTCAATGCGGAAAATTTCAAGTACGTTGAAAGTTTCTTAGAGTGCAGTCGCACAACCATCAAGCGCTATGATGAAACTGGCTCTCAAGACGACCGCCACAGGAAAGGAAGACCCTTACCTCTGCTGCAGAGGATAAGTTCATTAGAGTTACCAGCCTCAGAAATTGCTGCCCCAATAAATGCTTCACAGAGTTCAAGTAACAGACACATTTCAACATCAACTGTTCAGAGCAGAGTGCATGAATCATGCCTTCATGGTTGAATTTCTGCACAGAAACAACTACTTAAGGACAGCAATAAGATGAAGACTTGTTTTGTTCGATAAAGTCCCTCTTTATATCCAAAAACCTCCATTTTGTTGCCGTGTTTTGTTCAGTGTTTTGTTCAGTAATCCAATGGCTCAAATGCGGTCACAAAAGGCAGACGAAAATTCCAAATAGTATCCGTAAAGTTCGTAAAAACATGTCAAACGATGTTTATAATCGATCCTCAGGTTGTTTTTAGCCTAAATAATTGATAATATTTCAACCGGACAAAAGCTTCAGTAACCAGCTCTGAGGACATCCCAGCATCCACTCACTCAATGTTGTCATTCTCTCTCATTTTTCAGAATTAAAGCCTGAAACAATGTCTAAAGACTGTTCACAACTAGTGGAAGCCATAGGGAACGGAATCTGGGTCCTATCCCTTTAAATGGTGGATAGGCTTTCATTGGAAAAACAGCCATTTCAAGGTAATGCCACTTCCTGGATGGATTTTCCTCAGGTTTTCGCCTGCCATTTCAGTTCTGTTATACTCACAGACATTATTTTAACAGTTTTAGAAACTTTGTAGTGTTTTCTATCCAAATCGAATAATATACATATCCTAGCTTCTGGGCCTGAGTAGCAGGCAGTTTACTTTGGGCACGCTTTTCATCCGGAGGTGAAAATAGTGCTCCCTACCCTAGTGAGGTTGAAGTTGATGATGTGGTTGTAACTGACAAGAAGCACATGACTGAGCTCTTTAATCACCATTTCATTAAGTCAGGATTCCTATTTGACTCAGCCATTCCTCCTTGCCCGTCCAACATTTCCTCATCTCCCACCCCTTCTAATGTGACTATCACCGACGATTCGCCCTCTTTTTCCCCTGCCCAGATACAAAGTTTCTTCCAGCAGGCAGTCACTGTGTCCGAGGTGCTAAAGGAGCGCCTGAAACTTGACCCCCAAAAAACATCTGGGTCAGATGGTTTAGACCCTTTCTTCTTGTCAATAATCAACTGACTGGCTTTCTTGATATTTATAGTATTCTCTCTGGTATGCAATCTGGTTTCTGCTCAGGTTATGGATGTATCACTGCAACCTTAAAGGTCCTCAATGATGTCACCATTGCCCTTGATTCTAAGCCTTGTTGTGCTGCTATTTTTATTGACTTGGCCAAAGCTTTTGATACAGTAGACCATTCCATTCATGTGGGCCGGCTAAGGAGTAGTGGTGTCTCATAAGGTTCTTTGGCCTGGTTTGCTAACTACCTCTCTCAAAGAGTGCAATGTATAAAGTCAGAAAATCTGCTGTCAGCCAATGCCTGTCACCAAGGGTGTACCCCAAGGTTCAATCCTAGGCCCCACGCTCTTCTCAAACTTACATCAACAACATAGCTCAGGCGGTAGGAAGCTCTCTCATCCATTTATATGCAGATGATACAGTCTTATACTCAGCTGGCCCCTCCCCGGATTTTGTATTAAAAGCTCTACAACAAAGATTTCTTAGTGTCCAACAAGCATTTTCTACCCTTAACCTTGTTCTGAACACCTCCAAAACAAAGGTAATGTGGTTTGGTAAGAAGAATGCCCCTCTCCCCACATGTGTGATTACCACCCATGAGGGTTTAAAGTTTGAGGTAGTCACCTCATAAAAGTACTTGGGAGTATGGCTAGATGGTAGACTGTCCTTCTCTCAGCACATATAAAAGCTGTAGGCTAAAGTTAAAGTTAAGAGGTAATATATAGATCGGCAGGTAAGGGTGCTCTCAAGCGACTGGATGTTCTTTACCATTCAGCCATCAGATTTGCCACCAATGCTACTTATAGGACGCATCACTGTACTCTCTACTCCTCTGTAAACTGGTCATCTCTGCATACCCGTCGCAAGACCCACTGGTTGATGCTTATTATAAAACACTCTTAGGCCTCACTTCCCCCTATCTGAGATATCTACTGCAGCCTTCATCCTCCACATACAACACCCGTTCTGCCAGTCACATTCTGTAAAGGTCCCCAAAGCACACACATCCCTGGGCCGCTCCTCTTTTCAGTTCGTTGCAGCTAGCGACTGGAACGAGCTGCAACAAACACTCAAACAGGACAGTTTTATCTCAATCTCTTCGTTCAAAGACTCAATCATGGATAATCTTACTGACAGTTGTGGCTGCTTTGCGTGATGTATTGTTATGTCTACCTTCTTGCCCTTTGTGCTGTTGTCTGTGCCCAATAATTTTTGTACCATGTTTTGTGCTGCTACCATGTTGTGTTGCTACCTTGCTGTGTTGTCATGTGTTACTGCCTTGCTATGTTGTTGTATTAGGTCTTTCTGTGTTGTGTTGTCTCTCTTGTCATGATGTGTGTTTTGGCCTATATACAGTTGAAGTCAGAAGTTTACATACACTTAGGTTGGAGTCATTAAAACTCATTTTTCAACCACTCCACAAATTTATTGTAAAACAAACTATAGTTTTGGCAAGTCGGTTAGGACATGTACTTTGTGTATGACACAAGTCATTTTTCCAACAATTGTTTACAGACAGATTATTTCACTTATAATTCACTATATCACAATTGCAGTGGGTCAGAAGTATACATACACCAAGTTGACTGTGCCTTTAAACAGCTTGGAAAATTCAAGAAGATGATGTCATGGCTTTAGAAGCTTCTGATAGGCTAATTGACACATTTTGAGTCAATTGGAGGTGTACCTGTGGATCTATTTCAAGGCCTACCTTCAAACTCAGTGCCTCTTTGCTTGACATCATGGGAAAATCAAAAGAAATCAGCCAGGACCTCAGAAAAAAATGGTAGACCTCCACAAGTCTGGTTCATCCTTGGGAGCAATTTCCAAACGCCTGAACGTGCCACCTTCATCTGTACAAACAATACTACGCAAGAATAAACAGCATGGGACCAAAGAGCAGTCATACCGCTCAGGAAGGAGACACGTTCTGTCTCCTAAAGATGAACGTACTTTGGTGCAAAAAGTGCAACAGCAAAGGACCCTGTGAAGATGCTGGAGGAAACAAATACAAAAGTATCTATTTCCACAGTAAAACCAGTCCTATATCAACATAACCTGAATGGCTGCTCAGTAAGGAAGAAGCCACTGCTCCTAAACCGCCATAAAAAAGCCAGACCACGGTTTGCAACTGCACATGGGGACAAAGATCGTAGTTTTTGGAGAAATGTCCTCTGGTCTGATGAAAAGAAAATAGACCTGTTTGGCCATAATGACCATCGTTATGTTTGGAGGAAGAAGGGGGCAAGCTGAAGAACACCATCCCAACCGTGAAGCATGGGGGTGGCAGCATCATGTTGTGGGGGTCCTTTGCTGCAGGAGGGATTGGTGTACTTCACAAAATAGATAGCATCATGAGGAATTAAAATTATGTGGATATTTATTTAACTAGGCAAGTCAGTTAAGAACAAATTCTTATGTTCAATGATGGCCTAGGAACAGTGGGTTAACTGCCTTGTTCAGGGGCAGAACAACAGATTTGTAACTTGTCAGCTCAGAGATTTGATCTTGCAACCTTTTGGTTGCTAGTCCAATGCTCTAACCACTCGGCTACGCTGCCACCCCAAAGCAACAGCTCAAGACATCAGTCAGGAAGTTAAAGCTTGGTCGCAAATGGGTCTTCCAAATGGACAATGACCCCAATCATACTTCCAAAGTTGTGGCCAAATGGCTTAAGGACAACAAAAGCAAGGTATTGGAGTGGCCATCACAAAGCCCTTACCTCAATCCTATAGAAAATATGTGGGCAGAACTGAAAAAGCTTGTGCAAGCAAGGAAGCCTAGAAACCTGACTCAGATACACCAGCTCTGTCAGGAGGAATGGGCCAAAATTCACCCAACTTATTGTGGGAAGCTTGTGGAAGGCTACCTAAAATGTTTGACCCAAGTTAAACAATTTAAAGGCAATGCTACCAAATTCTAATTGAGTGTATGTAAACTTCTGACCCACTGGGAATGTGATGAAAGAAATAAAAGTTGAAATAAATCATTCTCTCTACTATTATTCTGACATTTCACATTCTTAAAATAAAGTGGTGATCCTAACTGACCTAAGACAGGGAATTTTTATTAGGATTAAATGTCAGGAATTGTGAAGAACTGAGTTTAAATGTATTTGGCTAAGGTGTATGTAAACTTCTGACTTCAACTGTATGCCCCACCAACATTAGACAACTCTACAGAAAACCCTCAAACTGCTGAAATAATTCAATTAAATCAATATTGAGTGACTTGTCAGATTAACTGATAACTAAAATAGCAGTGCAGATGGCACTATTTTGCTACAGTATGTGAAGAGATGTGTATTATAGGTAATGAGTGTGTAGCATACTACAGACTTTGTGGTGCAGTAGAAAGATCAGCACACCTCAAGTCCAGAGGTTGAAAGTTCAAATTCCAGGAGGGGTCATATTTTGTTATGAACAGTGTACCACTTACTTTAAAACCACCATACTATTACTTTATTTATAATGGTTTGGGACCATCTGGGACCATCATGTAAGCTCCTGACGACAGGTAAAACAAATATCTTGAGAACGTCTTACAAAAATCCTAACATGGTCCTCACCCTTACGGGAAAAAACACATTTCACATGATCAGTTGTTTCACATGTGATCTCATGTGATATGTGAAGCGATGACATGACATGTAAAGTATCATGTGATGGCATGAAACTAAACATGTGAGCAAGGGATAACATAGAGGGACTTCTATTAACCTGAGCTGCGGCGCACCTGGCTATTGCCCGTGACGTGAACGGGCAAAAGCGCTAAGGGAGGAGCACCCTTCTGAAACGGAACAGTAATCTGTGCCACTCGTTCATGTTGTCCACAAGAGAGCATAGAGCATCATCCACAAACATACATCTCTTTTCCATCAAATATATGTTACAATTTTCAAACTAGTTGTTTTCATTGGAGGGCAGATAAAGAATTTTTATCAAAAGCAATCCCTTTTGCATGTGAAAACGCAGAATCCGACTAATTCCTCCACATGCTGAATCTATGTCACTTTGGTTTTGAGCCAACTTCGCCGTGGGCTTTGACCAGGGAACCTGGCTCACGCCCAAGAGGCGGCCCGGTTCCAAAATAAAAAAATGCGATCACTTTTTACCTTTTCACCTGGTGCAAACTCCTCCCACCGGGAAAACCTATGCCAGATAATACCATCCCCTCAATATCTCATGTGAAGTCTTCCAAAAAAATGTTTTGCACATGATTTCACATGTGAAATTTCACATGCAGTTTAATAGTATCACATATTGAAATTTTGCAACCCCATGTTGTCATATTTATTTAACATGAGATCATGAGATCACGTGTTCACATGTGGAATCCATGTGGTTTTTCCCATAAGGGTCACACTCAGATTTAAAAATATATATTTAGAGGATTCAAGAAGAAAAAAGCGCGTGCGAGCAAGGAGGCCTACAAACCTGACTCAGATACACCAGCTCTGTCAGGAGGAATGGGCCAAAATTCACCCAACTTATTGTGGGAAGCTTGTGGAAGGCTACCCGAAACGTTTGACCCAAGTTAAACAATTTAAAGGCAATGCTACCAAATACAAATTGAGTGTATGTGAACTTCTTGCCCACTGGGAATGTGATGAAAGAAATTAAAGTTGAAATAAATCATTCTCTCTTATACTAAAATTTTGCAATCCCATGTTGTCATATTTATTTAACATGAGATCATGTTCTCATGAGATCACGTGTTCACATGTGGAATTCATGTGGTTTTTCCCATAAGGGTCACACTCAGATTTAAAAATATATATTTAGAGGATTCAAGAAAGGCAAGATATTTGTGAAACATGCATGTGCTGTTTGGATAGCTCATCATATAGCCATCATATATCATATAGTCTTAAAATACATGCAACTACCGTTTTAAAGTAGACTTATGACCAAATGTAGCAGGTCATCTATCCTCTTCCTCTCCACTACCTCCTTTGGCATGGCTCCATTTGCAGACTCCACCCTGTTTAGCCATTCCATCCACTCCAGTCAATGTATAAATCCGTTTCTATTTTTCAACACCCCCAGACCTGTGCTGTGGTGGTACATGTATCATATATCTGCTTCTTCTGTGAGTTTAGTCAATCTCTACATCAATTGAGCATGATCTAATTTACACATTTTACACAAGCTATTATACTCAATGTTATTATAGCCAAGTCATTTTTACTTCTACAGAGTTTAAGCTCTTTTAATATAGGCTATTATATATAGCCTAATATAGGCTATTCTTACTTGTTAAAATAGACTGTATATGAGATTTTTTCCCCCAGAAGTTTTTCCCATGCTGATCTTTGGCTTTTCGAGCAGTTTTTCCCCTGCCTGCCTTGCAGGTAAATTACATTTCTGGTAGGCATTTATATGTCATTAATCCTGTCTGGGGATGAGCATTGAGTACTGTATGTGCTGAAAGGTCTGTAATGTGGGTGCCACTGTGGTACAGAAAGGAAATCTAGGATTTGTTTCACCACATTTTTACACCTAAGAAATAGGAGTGAATATAATGTCCCTCTTGTGTAGTTATTTTTTATTTCTTGTCTTGTTATTTCTTTAAACATAAAAATATCTCCAGTTTATCCCATAAGCAAGTAGTTTAGCCTAGCCAGTTGGTGTTACAATTAAAGAATTGGGCTATAAAGCCAGTCATTCCGCAAATTTATAACAATTGTTGGCTGAATGGAAATACCCTTATAACGTCAATCTACCTTGCTACAGTATGTAAAGTAGCTTTCTTTCTCTCAAGTGGATTGGCTACGACTCCATCGGATTACTTTCTGATTGGGCCGGTCTCTTGTCAATGTATGCGCTTAACTCCAGGCACTACGATCTTTTCTCTTCGAGACAAATAGCGTTTCGCTTTAGGATGCTGAAGGCACCGCTCTCGCATCAGGACCAGAAGTCTGAATGGGATGGAGACGATAAAATAGGTAGGCTCAGCTTGCTTGTTTCTGCCGTCTATTGTACTGTTTTAGAGCCACTTTAATCAACTGTTTAGTAGCCTATGCCGGGGATTTGACTCCATGTAAATGAGTTTACCGTAATATTTACACGGTTGCGTTCACGGTCCCAACCAGCTCATATCAGGCTACTGTTCAAATCTTTTTTTATTCAGTAGCGAGGTATTTCCTTAATTAACTCCTAAAAATCCACAGTGTAGCTCTAGCATCTGCGTGTTCCTGTGCCCTCCGCTGGACGCGAGCCCACTGATAATAGATTTAGGATTTCTGCTCAATTGTGCAGCACTGGGCAACTCTTGATGGGGGCTATTTTGATAATGACAGTGGACTAGCCTGCTTCAAAATGAACTGCCCCCCCCCCCAAAGAACACTTAATTTGGCGATTAGAAACTTGGTGTGAAGAAGTCTTCTAATAATGAAAATAAACGGGCAGGTTGTCTTACTGTAGCCCTGTTCTAGGCACTGTTGTCTATGTGGCATGTAGTGTCTGTGTAGTTTCTTCTGATATCTCTAAAACTCCCGCTGTCCTCCTGGTTGTACAGAGGCATATTCATCTTATAGTACCATCATGTCTGTTATATCTCCAACCTCCAGGAAGATGAGAAGACTGAAAGACAGAAATGCCTATGGGCAATGTTCGCCTAGACACACGAATAGGAATGACTTCATTTAAAGTGCTACCGTAAAGTTACGTACTCTTGTGTCTGTGTACAATACATTATGGCAATTTGGCTCAATTATATTGCGTTGCAGTTAAGTCATTTTAATAGTGCGTTTATTAAATCGTGCTGTGCCCACACACATGATGCATCCCATATGGCCATGCATATGATTGTGCGTTTAGGCTTACTGTAGCTTAGGAACATGATATATGCCAATTCTCTCTGTATGATTTGTCTGATACTAAAAAGCATAATTGGGATTTGAGACATAACCATGAGAATGTGATAGGCAGCATATCAACAATACAAAGGCATAGCCTATACCTCTTCAATTTGTGTGCTTGATAATACCAATCTAGCACTAGCACAATCTTCTTTTGGAGGAGATTTAGGTGTTTACAGATAAAAACGAAAATGTCAGCCTTTGACTACAATCACATTCATTTACATAGTTTTGTGCTACTGTCAAAGAGTTCTGCTCCCTTACACGTTGAGAGCCTGTAGGTCTCTCGTCAGTACCGTCAATGTGACTTCCTCCTTTCAACAGGCGCTCACAGGCTTATATTCATGTTGATCATGCTGAGTCCTTGGTTTTTGCCTTTTTGACCTCAAATATGTGGTGAATTTGTTTAGCACATCTATTTTATTATGTGAGATTCCTCTTGACGTCTGCAAAGGGGGACTGCTTATATAAATGTTCTCCCATTGGCTTTTCATCCCTGGCAGTCATGTAGTTGTAGGTTCTGCCTTAACCTTGATGTGGAGTGTGTGGTGTCCAATTTCATTTCACTTATTGGTTTGGTATCTAACAAATGCTACTGTGCACCTCATCCATCTTCCTTAGAGCTCCACTGTAATAATCTTTGTCATTGCCATTTTGCACTCGATTGGATCACATTATCCCTTTAGTCGAAGCATCAATATAAATCCAAACTCTTGCTCACGCACCAATAAAACATGCACATCTGCAGAACACATAGACACGGGTGTGTGAAACAATCCTGGCGGGCACAGGCTCTATCGTATCCCCATTTCTGCCTTATGTTTTAATTACAGCTTTGAATCCAGTTCCTTGGCATTGACATATCGATTGCAGCTCCAATAGACGTGGGAGTTAATTGATTCAACTTTTTGCATTGGCATATTGTGACATTTGCTGCACCAGGAGGCAAAATGGGGAACCACACAACAATGAATGTGAAATGTATTCCAAGGAATGATTTTCAAAGATGGCTCTGGTTGGGTTCACTACTCCTGCAGAATTTCTAGTGGAAAATATAATGCCAAGGAAATAATTTAAGTGGGTGAATATGAAAATCTGCAGCCCTATAATTAAAACAATAGGACTTGGTTTATCATACATCTATTCAGAACAGATGAAGCAGTTTGAAGCAGGTTACCAGTAGGCAAATTTGTTAGATATTTGTTTCTTCGCCCAATATCCTTTCATGATATTCTTCATTCTCAAACCAAGGTTTGTATTTGATGAAAGATGGGGGCAAAATAAAATATGTATTTCTGCAGGAATGGGTATTTTTGCAGAGCTTTAGTAGAGCTTTAGGAGTTGCCTTTCCCTGTTCCCTTTGGGTGGTGCATTATATATTTAAAGACCATTCCTGAAGAGGCACTGGAGCTATAATTGGGTTTCTCTGAGGGAATTTTCTGGCTCTCAAGGCCCACTGGCATGGTCATTGTGGAGTTCGGTGTTCCACAGCTCTGGGTCAAGTGGATCACATAATAAATGTTATTGGCGGAACGAATCAGTTAGACGGGCATTTGAGTTCTATAGGCAGGTACGTACAGTACCAGTCAAAAGTTTGGAATCATGTAGTAAACAAAAAAGTGTTAAACAAATAAAATATATTTTATATTGTATATTCTTAAAAGTAGCCACCCTTTGCTTTGATGACAGATTTGCACACTCTTGTCATTCTCTCAACCAGCATCACCTGGAATGCTTTTCCAACAATCTTGATGGAGTTCCCACATATTCTGAGC
Source organism: Salmo trutta (assembly GCF_901001165.1). Classification (NCBI taxonomy): domain Eukaryota; kingdom Metazoa; phylum Chordata; class Actinopteri; order Salmoniformes; family Salmonidae; genus Salmo; species Salmo trutta. The sequence goes on along the minus strand of NC_042976.1, from coordinate 39,952,106 downwards.
ATTTGTTGGCTTATTTTCCTTCACTTTGCAGTCCAACTCATCCCAAACCATCTCAATTGGGTTGAGGTCGGGTAATTGTGGAGGCCAGGTCATCAGATGCAGCACTCCATCAATCTCCTTGTTGGTCAAATAGCCCTTACGTAGGGGGCTTCTGAGTGGCACTAGAGATTCTGGGTTCGAGTCCAGGCTCTGTCGCAGCCGGCCATGACCGGGAGACCCATGGGGTGGGGCACAATTGGCTCAGCGTTGTCCGGGTTAGGGGAGGGTTCGGCTGGCAGGGATGTTGTTGTCCCATCGCGCACTAGTGACTCCTGTGGCAGGCCAGGCACAGTACACGTTGCCAGGTGTATGCAGTACACGTTGCCAGGTGTACGGTGATTCCTCCGACACATTGGTGCGGCTGGCTTCCAGGTTAAGTGGGCATTGTGTCAATAAGCAGTGTGGCTTGGTTGGGTTGTGTTTCGGAGGACGCACGGCTCTCGACCTTCACTTCTCCCGAGTCCGTACGGGAGTTGCAGCGGTGAGACAAGACTGTAACTACCAATTGGATACTACGAAATTGGGGAGAAAAAGCGGTAAAAAAAAATCTAAGTAAAATTAAGTAAGATTGCCCTTACACAGCATGCAGGTGTGTTGGGTCATTGTCCTGTTGAAAAACAAATTAAAGTCCCACTAAGCGCAAACCAGATAGGATGGCATATCGCTGCAGAATGCTGTGTAGCCATGCTGGTTAAGTGTGCCTTGAATTCTAAATAAATCATCGACAGTGTTACCAGCAAAGCACCATCACACCTCCTCCTCCATGCTTCACAGTGGGAACCACACATGCATAGATAATCCGTTCACCTACTCTGCGTCTCACAAAGACACGGCGGTTGGAACAAATTTGGACTGTCGTTTCTCTTTGCTTATTTAAGCTGTTCTTGCCATAATATGGACTTGGTATTTTATCAAATAGAGCTATCTTCTGTATACCAACCTTACCTTGTCACAACTCAAATTATTGTCTCAAACGCATTAAGAAGGCACACCTGTTAATTAAAATGCATTCCAGGTGACTACTTCATGAAGTTGGTTGAGAGAATGCCAAGAGTGTGCAAAGCTCTCATCAAGACAAAGGGTGGCTACTTTGAAGAATCTCAAATATAAAATATATTTTGATTTGTTTAACACGTTTTTGGTTAGTACATGATTCCATATGTGTTATTTAATAGTTTTGATGTCTTCCCTATTATTATACAATGTAGAAAATAGTAAAAATAAAGAAAAACCCTGGAATGAGTAGGTGTGTCCAAACTTTTTACTGGTACTGTATGAAAATGAGATATGTCTCTATTTAATTTTCCATAAATTAGCACCATTTTCTAAAAACATATTTTCACTTTGCCATTATGGGGTATTGTGTATAGATGAGTTCAATATATATATATATATATATATATATATAAATCCATATATCCATATATCCATATATATCCATTTGGAATTCAGGCTGTAACACAACAAAATGTGGAATAAGTCAAGGGGTATAAATGTAATATATATATAGAAAAGTATGTGGACACACCTTCAAATTAGTGGATTCGGCTATTTCAGCCACACCCGTTGCTGACAGGTGTATAAAATCGAGCACACAGCCATGCAATCTCCATAGACAAACATTGGTAGTAGAATGGCCTTACTGAAGAGCTCAGTGACTTTCAACATGGCACCTTCATTGGATGCCACCTTTCCAACAAGTCAGTTAGTCAAATTTCTCCCCTGCTAGAGCTGCCCTGGGCAACTGTAAGTGCTGTTATTGTGAAGTGGAAAGGTATAGCATCAACAACGGATCAACCGCGAGGTGGTAGGCCACAGAAAAACAGGACCGCCGAGTGCTGAAGCATGCAGCACATCAACATTTTCTGTCCTCGGTTGCAACACTCACTACCGAGTTCCAAACTGCCTCTGGAAGCAACGTCAGCACAAGAACTGTTCGTCGGGAGCTTCATGAAATGTTTTCCATGGCCGAGCAGCCACGCACAAGCCTAAGCTCACCATGTGCAATGCCAAGCGTCGGCTGGAGTGTTGTAAACTCGTCGCCATTGGACTCTGGAGCAGTGGAAACGAGTTCACTGGAGTGATGAATCACGAATCTGGGTTTGGTAGATGCCAGGACAACGCCACCTGCCCGAATGCATAGTGCCAACTGTACAGTTTGGTGGAGGAGGAATAATGGTCTGGGGCTGTTTTTCATGGTTCGGGCTAGGCCCCTTAGTTCCAGTGAAGGGAAATCTTAACGCTACAGCATACAATGTCATTCTAGATGGTTCTGTGCTTCCAACTTTGTGGCAACAGTTTGGGAAAGGCCATTTTCTGTTTCAGCATGACAATGCCCTCGTGCACAAAGCGAGGTCCTGCACAGAGCCCTGAACTCAACCCCATCAAACACCTTTGTGATGAATTGAAATGCCGACTGCAAGCCAGGCCTAATCGCCCAACATTAGTGCCCGACCTCACTAATGCTCTTGTGGCTGAATGGAAGGAAGTCCCTGCAGTAATGTTCCAACATCTAGTGGAAAGCCTTCACAGAAGAGTGGAGGCTGTTATAGCAGCAAAGTGGGGACCAACTCCATATTAATGCCCACGATTTTGGAATGTGATGTTCAACGTGCAGGTGTCCATATACTTTTGGTCATGTAGTGTACTTCCTGAAGGCACTGTATGTCACTGTTGTGCATCAGATTTTTCACAAGGGGGCACCTTTCCTTCATCGGGCGGCCGTTTAGGAAATTATTGGCAAAATTAGAGTATGCCTACAGTACAGTACTTCTCCAGGCATCACTACACAACTGGATATATGGGATCATCAGCTCATGATATTTTGCTCTTTCACACCGGGTCTTGAAATATCACATTTACAAAGGTATTCAGTCCCTTTACTCAGTACTTTGTTGAAGCACCTTTGGCAGTGATTACAGCCTTGAGTCTTTTTGGGTATGACGCTACAAGCTTGGCACACCTGTATTTGGGGAGTTTCTCCCGTTCTTTGCTGCAGATCCTCTCAAGCTCTGTCAGCTTGGATGGGGAGTGTCGCTGCACAGCTACTTTCAGGTCTCTCCAGAGATGTTCGATCGGGTTCAAGTCCAGGCTCTGGCTGGGCCACTCACGGACATTCAGAGACTTGTCCCGAAGCCACTCCTGCGTGTTCTTGGCTGTGTGCTTAGGGTCGTTGTCCTGTTGGAAGGTGAACCTTCACCCCAGTCTGAGGTCCTGAGCGCTCTGGAGCAGGTTTCCATCAAGGATCTCTCTGTACTTTGCTCCGTTCATCTTTCCCTTGATCCTGACTAGTCTCCCATTCTCTGCCGCTGAAAAACCTCCCGGCAGCATGAAGCATGATGCTGCCACCACCATGCTTCACTGTAGGGATGGTGCCATGTTTCCTCCAGACGTGACGCTTGGCATTTAGGCCAATGTGTTCAAACTTGGTTTCATCACACCTGAGAATCTTGTTTCTCATGGTTTGTGAGTCCTTTAGGTGCCTTTTGGCAAACTGCAAGCAGGCTGTTGGTCACCTCTCGACCAAGGCCCTTTCCCCCCAATTGCTCAGTTTGGCCGGGCAGCCAGCTCTAGGAAGAGTCTTGGTGGTTCCAAACTTCTTCCATTTAAGAATGATGGAGGCCACTTTGTTCTTGGGGACCTTCAATGCTTCAGACATTTTTTGGTACCCTTCCCCAGATCTGTGCCTTGATACAATTCTGTCTCGGAGCTCTACTGTCACACCCTGATCTGTTTCACCTGTCCTTGTTATTGTCACCACCCCCTCCAGGTGTCACTTGTTTTCCACAGTGTGTTTATCCCTGTGTTTCCTGTCTCTTTGTGCCAGTTCGTCTTGTATGTTTCCAAGTCAACCAGTGTTTTTCCCACTCTCCTGGTTTTTGCTATTCTCCTTTTTTCTGGTCCTCCCGGTTTTGACCCTTGCCTGTTTCTGGACTCTCTACCCGACTGCCTGACCATTCTGCCTGCCTTGACCTCAAGTCTGTCTGCCACTCTGTACCTCCTGGACTGGTTTTGACCTTTGCCTGTCCACAACCATTCTCTTGCCTACAACTTTTGGATTATTAAACATCTTAAACTTTAACCATCTTCCTCCTGTGTCTGCATCTGAGTCTCGCCTTGTGTCAATATATCTACAGGCAGTTCCTTCGACCTCATGGCTTGGTTTTTGCTCTGACATGCACTGTCAACTGTGGGACCTTATATAGACAGGTGTGTGCCTTTCCAAATCATGTCCAATCAATTGAATTTACCACAGGTGAACTCCAATCAAGTTGTAGAATCATCTCAAGCATGATCAATGGAAACAGGATGCACCTGAGCTCAATTTCGAAGTTCTGAATACTTATGTAAATAAGGGATTTCTGTAAAAAAAAATATATAGATTTGCTAAAAATTCAAAAAACCTGTTTTGGCTTTGTCATTATAGTGTATGGTGTGTAGATTGATGAGGGACATTTTTTTTATCCATTATAGAATAAGGCTGTAACGTAACAAAATGTGGAAACGTCAAGGTGTCTGAATACTTTCCGAATGCACTGTACCTATATCCTCCACTACGCCACAGCGGAGTATTGTTTCAGTAACACATCTTCAGTTGCTTTCATGTTTTTGGTATCCAAACAGAAATATATACGTTTTGTAAATGTGGCAAATGCTAGAGGGTTGTCTTTTTGGTTTTCCTGATATTGTCGTTTTGATTGTACCATTCACTAAATGTGATGGCATCATAGTGAACCAACTCTCTATACTTATGTGGCACCTTATCACTATACTGATTAGCCCTGGTCTCATATCTTGATTCCATAGTTGGACCCAAAACATGATTAGGAAGTATGCATTGTAACTTCTGATAACATTAGTAATTACTTTTTATCTTATCAGTATGCAGGATAGTATTTTGCATTCTTAGTGTTTCATCTATTTTATGCAATCTACAATTTCATGGGCAAGTGATTTCACTTTAGATGGAATCCCAGATTCCCAGTTTAGCCTTGTGTGGTAGTTTGAATCACTGCACAGAACTGTTTTTAGTAATTTGGATTTCAGTAACGCTATTTAATATTTTAGTACACTTAAAAAAAAATGAAAACGTTGAAATGCAAGTATTCATAGGAGATGCCTTATGTAGAGTATGGTCTCATTACTTGTCTCTTCCATCTTTAACGGAAGGTCTCTGAAGGAAACATTAGCAATCAAATGAAACTCTGGAGCAAACACCACAGGTGTTCCTCTCAGTGCATACTGATGAGCTGCTGCTAACTGACTGAAACACTTCACTTGTACACTGCTATCCGAAAGGGCACCAGACAAAGACATGGTGTTGAGTGGGAACTGTGTTGTTAAACCAGTAAGTGTTGTATAGGAGAGATGCCAGTTATCGTCCATGGAAACGTGTGGCTGGTTGTTTACCTCAACACCGAAGTCAGTAAACAAAGCTTGGAGTAGACACTCTTTTCCTGGTCCTTATGCTTGAATGTCGTCCAAGTCTAGATGTATCATTCTTTTGTAATAAGCCACTGTATATGCTGTTTGAAGCCACAACATGCAAAACATAATTATTGAAATGTGTGCCCGCTCCACAATTTCTTTAAATATTATGTAGAGACTTAAATCATTGATCAATGTTTATCTTGCTTTGTTTTTCTATGATTTTGCCTATTCACGAAGATGATTGACAACCAGTTGTAGAAACTGCATGTATCACTTGCGACCCGTTTATTTAGTAATCACATTTTACACAGAATTATGTATGAACATTGCCTTCCTTCTCCAGTCGGTGATAAATATGCAAACGTTCATAAAGAATGGAGAAAATTTCAAGGAGCACTTGCGGAATATTGGTCTGCCTCCCTCCCTGTCCCAGCTGCCTAATAGGAGAAGAGTGGTTCTGAGACCTCTTGAGAATTTAACTTGATTTCCCTTGTGATCAGGGCATGTTTTCAGTGATTTAACAAAGCTTTCCCTTCCATGTAGTCAACAGAACCCATGACCTTGAGATGACAGGAAGTCTAAAGGCAGACATGAAAAGTAGGGCTAGGAATTGCCATGGATCACGATACTTAGGTGCCGATACAATATTTATTGCGATTCTCACGATTCTATATGTATTGCGATTCAATACTATGATGTTATTTCGATTTGATGTTCCAAACATATTGCTCACTATAAAGTGCATTTGGAAAGTATTCAGACACCTTGACCTTTTCCCCATTTTGAATACTTACTTACATAAGTATTTAGATCCTTTGCTATGAGACTCCAAATTGAGCTCAGGTGCATCCTGTTTCCATTGATCATCCTTGAGATTCTTTTACAACTTGATTGGAGTCCACCTGTGGTATATTCAATTGATTGGAGATGATTAGGAAAGGCACACACCTGTCTAGATAAGGTCCCACTGTTGACAGTGCATGTCAGAACAAAAACCAAGCCATGAGGTTGAAGGAATTGTCCATAGAGCTCCGAGACAGGATTGTGTCGAGGCACAGATTAGGGGAAGGGTACCAAAAAATGTCTGCAGTATTGAAGGTCTCCAAGAACACAGTGGCCTCCATCATTCTTAAATGGAAAATGTTTGGAACCACCAAGACTCTTCCTAGAGCTGGCCACCCGGCCAAACTGAGCAATCGGTCGGAGAAGGGCCTTAGTCAGGGAGGTGACCCAAGAACCCGACGGTCACTCTGACAGAGCTCCAGAGTTCCTCTGTAGAGATGGGGGAACCTTCCAGAAGTACAACCATCTCTGCAGCACTCCACCAATCAGGCCTTTATGGTAGTGTGGCCAGACAGAAGCCACTCCTCAGTAAAAGGCACATGACAGCCCGCTTGGAGTTTGCCAAAAGGCACCAAAAGTCTCACAGACCATGAGAAACAAGATTCTCTGGTCTGATGAAACCAAGATTGAACTCTTTGGCCTGAATGTCAAGCATCACATCTGGAGGAAACCTGGCACCTACGATGAAGCATGGTGGTGGCACAGTCATGATGTGGGGATGTTTTTCAGTGGCAGGGACTGGGGGACTAGTCAGCATCGAGGGAAAGATGAACAGAGCAAGGTACAGAGAGATCCTTGAATAAAACCTGTTCCAGACCACTCAGGACCTCAGACTGGGGCGAAGGTTCACCTTCCAACAGGACAATGACCCTAAGCACACAGCCAAGACAATGCAGGAGTGGCTTCGGGACAAGTCTCTGAAGGTCCTTGAGTGGCCCAGCCAGAGCCCGGACTTGAACCTAATCGAACATCTCTGTAGATATCTGAAAATAGCTTTGCAGCAACACTCTCTATCCAACCTTACAGCGCTTGAGAGGATCTGCAGGGACAGAATGGGAGAAACTCCCCAAATACAGTTATGCCAAGCTTGTAGGGTCGATGCTGTAATCACTGCAAAAGGTGCTTCAAGAAAGTACTGATTTAAAGGGTCTGAATGCTTATGTAATTTTTTTTTTTATATATATACATTTGCAAAAAGTAAAAAACAAAACGTGTTTTTGCTTTGTCATTATGGGGTATTGTGTGTAAATTGATGAGGGGAAAAAAACGATTTAATCAATTTTAGAATAAGGCTGTAATGTAACAAAATGTGGAAAAAGTCAAAGGGTCTGAATACTTTCCGAATTCACTGTATGTCTGCTGCAGAGAGACGAGAGATCATGGAAATAAAAGTGCTGAAAACATGTTGGCTCACTATTTAAAAAGGAGATGGAGAACAAACTATAGGATGAAAAATACCTAGCAAATTTTTTTTTTATCGATACTTGGAGTAAAAGTATCGATATTATATAATCCCAAATAATATTGCGGTATTTAACTGTAGCGATCCCCCCCCCCCGTCCGTCCGTCTGTCACTAATGAAAAAACAAATGGACTTTTACAGTGTTGCAACTGTAATATGCTATAATAACCCCATTTTAGGGGGTTGATGAGAGAAACGCAGATGCTGTTGTTTATGTTCTGTTCTTTCTAGTGGCGTTTTAGACATGCTGCTCGAGCCCTGTGTGTGGAATAAAGGGCTGTGAAAGACAGGATTAGTTTTCTGCAGTGCACTGCACACATAATCATGTAAACCTCAGTCTGCCGCTCGCTGTCTGGCTGTTTAGGATTAAGCTGGGGAATCCAACAGGAGAAGTTTGACTTTTCAGCTCTTCTGCTTTTTGAGCCAGACACCCCATTGGAATAATTGCATTTCCTCCTATTTTCCCCTCAAAAAAACTCCCCTTTTAATATTAAAGTCCTTTTACACTATCAATAATTTTAGTCATATACCGAAATATGCTGAGTTGTATAGCTTTTGCGTTGTTTCCATTGTAAGCGCAATGACTACAGCAACCTCATCTATATGTCTTCACAATTGATTACCACACTTCAATAGAATGATAAGTATTTCACAAATTAATTTAAAGGTCAATGGTTTGATTATGCATTCATGTCCCTTTAATCTATAACTGATGTCCAGGCAATGATGACAATGACTATAGGAATCTGCATATCGGCCTTGTTATACAGTGTGCCTTTAGACTTACCAACAGAGCCTTGTTGTAATCCCCTCTAGACTTGACTTTCTCTTGCTGACAATCTGTCTCAGTCAGACAAGCAACTTCCCAGCCCTCCCTGTCTGAAAGCTGAATTTAAATGTGATTTATTCTGTCCTCCCAGTGCTTCCGTTTTGAAACGCCTCAAAAGTCAGTCCACCAAAACCTTACTAAATCCAGGCATTTCAAGAGAATAAATATTTTTCACCAAAGAAATCGACTTAACATATTATACTGTCAATTTGTTTAGTTCCCCTGTAAACAACCAAAATAAATGTGCATTCTCTACAGTTTAAAGCAATTGAATAACATCGACTTGATTTTTAAATAGTGGTCTGTATTGTCGTGCCAGTATACTGATGATAATGGTTTATTTTTGCTGACATGTTTGTCATAGAGCTTCAGAGGAAGTCTATGTGGGATTGGAAGGAGAGCAGTAGCTCTATTGATTGTGTCCTTCTGCTTAGCCTGTTTTATGTTTTGCCTCTTCATCAATACAAAATTATGCTTTAGGCAGTCGTATGCAAACAACTCCACTGTACAATGAACAAAGTAACACAGTTCATTTTGATCTTCCGTTGCATAGCTGTGCAGAGGACGAGCCTATATATAGGATCTTAATTTGATCACTTTTTTGTTGCTGAGAATTTTCCTGCACTGCAGGAAATGCAGATGAGCTTTGTGATTTACATAATTTCACTGAAAGCCCACACAGTTATATTAACAGTATTGCACTTTTCATGTAGCCTACTTTTGGCCAGCTAATAGACCAACCACCAATCAAGCAACATTATGGACTAAACGTTCCAATTCTGTTGCTGCAAGATTACTTTGCTCTGACAATATAGGTCAAATTAAGATCCTACATCTGTATCACCGCAGGGAACTGGGTTGGCATTTTCAAAGTCGCACTGTACCCACATCTAGAAGTATGGAAATCATTTTTGCAGAGATACAGTGGGGGAAAAAAGTATTTGATCCCCTGCTGATTTTGTACATTTGCCCACTGACAAAGAAAGGACCAGTCTATAATTTTAATGGTAGGTTTATTTGAACAGTGAGAGACATAATAAAAACAAAAATATCCAGAAATGTTATAAATTGATTAGCATTTTAATGAGGGAAATAAGTATTTGATCCCCTCTCAATCAGAAAGATTTCTGGCTCCCAGGTGTCTTTTATACAGGTAACGAGCTGAAATTAGGAGCACACTCTTAAAGGGAGTGCTCCTAACCACAGCTTGTTACCTGTAAAAAAGACACCTGTCCACAGAAGCAATCAATCAGATTCCAAACTCTCCACCATGGCCAAGACCAAAGAGCTCTCCAAGGATGTCAGGGACAAGATTGTAGACCTACACAAGGCTGGAATGGGCTACAAGACCATCGCCAAGTAGCTTGGTGAGAAGGTGACAACATTTGGTGCGATTATTTGCAAATGGAAGAAACACAAAATAACTGTCAATCTCCCTCGGCCTGGGGCTCCATGCAAGATCTCACCTCGTGTAGTTGCAATGATCATGAGAACGGTGAGGAATCAGCCCAGAACTACACGGGGGGATCTTGTCAATGATCTCAAGGCAGCTGGGACCATAGTCACCAAGAAAACAATTGGTAACACATTACGCCGTGAAGGACTAAAATCCTGCGGCTTCCGCAAGGTCCCCCTGCTCAAGAATACATATACATGCCCGTCTGAAGTTTGCCAATGAACATCTGAATGACTCAGAGGACAACTGGTGAAAGTGTTGTGGTCAGATGAGACCAAAATGGAGCTCTTTGACATCAACTCAACTCGCCGTGTTTGGAGGAGGAGGAATGCTGCCTATGACCCCAAGAACACCATCTCCACCGTCAAACATGGAGGTGGAAACATTATGTTTTGGGGGTGTTTTTCTGCTAAGGGGACAGGACAACTTCACAGCATCATTTGACGGGGCCATGTACTGTCAAATCTTGGGTGAGAACCTCCTTCCCTCAGCCAGGGCATTGAAAATGGGTCGTGGATGGGCATTCCAGCATGACAATGACCCAAAACACACGGCCAAGGCAACAAAAGAGTGGCTCAAGAAGAAGCACATTAAGGTCCTGGAGTGGCCTAGCCAGTCTCCAGAACTTAATCCCATAAAAAATCTGTGGAGGGAGCTGAAGGTTCGAGTTGCCAAACGTCAGCCTCGAAACCTTAATGACTTGGAGAAGATCTGCAAAGAGGAGTGGGACAAAATCCCTCCTGAGATGTGTGCAAACCAGGTGGTCAAACAAGAAACGTCTGACCTCTGTGATTGCCAACAAGGGTTTTGCCACCAAGTACTAAGTCATGTTTTGCAGAGGGGTCAAATACTTATTTCCCTCATTAAAATGCAAATCCCTTTATAACATTTTTGACATGCGGTTTTCTGGATTGTTTTGTTGTTATTCTGTCTTTCACTGTTCAAATAAACCTACCATTAAAATTATAGACCGATCATTTCTTTGTCAGTGGGCAAACGTACAAAATCAGCAGGGCATCAAATACTTTTTTCCCCCACTGTAGATCTTCTTTAGTCCTGTGTATTAATCACATAAGTTCTTGCAGATAGTCAGACTGATATCTTCAACCTTTTTCTTGAACCCTCTTCCCCACAATAATTGAACCCTCGAACCGAAGAACCATAGTGTATTTTTTAATTTTCAGATGATTACAGATGTTGTGTCTTTATATCTTTTGTATTAGAAGTTCACTGTAATGTCCAGAGTTCTCAACTGAAATGTACATGTATTGTACATGTTGTCCATTTTTGTATGTAATATCAAGACTCTGGATGATTCATATTGACTATACAACTAGAAATATACCATATCACTAACATTTCCCAAAATTGAGATATGTGGTTATTTCATTGAAGGGTTCGATTGAGCTTATTGGGGTGGTGAATTCTACAAAGAGGTGAGAGCAAATCCCTGAAGGTCAATAGTCCTACAGCTAATAGGTGAATTAAGGTACGGTAAAGTTAATTGGAAATGCTGAAAACCCTTGCTCTCTTTCCTGCCCCCTCTCTCTGACCGCCTCATAAAAATTGGGCTTGAGTTACAGCCTTCGGAAAGTTTTCAGACCCTGTGACTTTTTCCACATTTTGGTAGATTACAGCCTTATTCTAAAATTGATTACATTGTTTAAAAAAACAACAGAAATATCACATTTACATAAGTATTCAGACCCTTTGCTCAGTACTTTGTTGAAGCACCTTTGGCAACGATTACAGCCTCGAGTCTTCTTGGGTATGACGCTACAAACTTGGCACACCTGTATTTGGGGAGTTTCTCCCATTCTTCTCTGCAGATCCTCTCAAGCTCTGTCAGGTTGGATGGGGAGTGTCGCTGCACAGCTATTTTCAGGTCTCTCCGGAGATGTTTGATTGCATTATTTTAGAAGAAAAACTGAATCTAGTGCAGAAGAGTAATTTGTGAAGTCATGGAGTAAGTTAGCTCTCTATCTGAGAGGATGGAGTGGTCCAAATGGATTTGGGTCCTCCCATTTAAACTGCATGCCACTAAAGTTATAGCAGAGGAAGGAGTCGGAGGACTCACACAGAGCTTAGGTAAATATTGTATACAGCACGCCTCAGTGCCCAACTTAACCAGAGAACTTCACTCTTCACTCATTTAACATCATCACATCAACCACTTATTTAGAGTATTTTGACTCATTACCGAAACAGATGATGTCCTTAACTGTCATAAGGCCATTTATTTTTAACCTATTTTGGACCGTTTTTCTTCTGCTCATGTCATTATGTTTTGTGGTGCTGTTCTCTAGTCTACTTTGTGAGATTAGATTCATAAACTGTAGTTGTTGTCGTTGTTCTGGATAGGGTTGCAAAGTTTACCAGTAAACTACCATAATTGTTCTAACTTTTATGTAATTTATCACAATACATCTAGTGGCCCTTTAGGGTAATTCATATCACAGGTGTCTGTAATTATATCTGTCCCTCATAAATTATCATAAATATAAACCATTGGTGTTTAGTATGTGGGTTTCAACATGAAATATCCTTTCAATTGTTTTTACACATTTGGGGAAAAAATGCTATGTCCATATGTCTTTGTTATACATATTTTGTCAAGGAATTGGTTGCAGTTGTGAAAAAGTAAATAGCTGGAAGAGTTGCAGAGTTAATTGAAATTAATTCCATTGTTGATTAGATACTTTTTTTCATTAATTAGGTTATTTTCTCTTGAACCATATGGTCTAACCACTAGAAACTCATGGACAATATGGACACAATTATGAATACTATATAGGAATACATTTTATACTGTAGTATTTGCAGTTTACTATAGTATAAATACTGTAGTAAAAATTATTTTGTAAATACTATAGTAATTACTGTAGTCTTTTTGTGGACTGTGGTATACTGTATCAATCAATCAAATATATTTCTAAAGGCCTTTTTACATCAGCAGATGTCACAAAATGTTTATTCAGAAACCCAGCCTTAAGCTCGAAAGAGCAAGCAATGCAGATGTAGATGCACGGTGGCTAGGAAAAACTCTAGAAATGCAGGAACCTAGGAAGAAACAGAGAGTAACTAGGCACTTCTGACTGTGCCTGGTGGAGATTACAAGAGTACATGTCCATTAAGGCCAGATCGTTCCTCAAGATGTTCAAACGATCATAGATGACCAGCAGGTCAAATAATAATCACAGTGGTTATAAAGGGTGCACCTCAGGTGTGAATGTCAGTTGGCTTTTCATAGCCAAGCATTCCGAGGTCGAGACAGCAGGTGCGGTAGAAAGAGCGAGAAGGAGCGAGATAGGGAGAGAGAGGGTCAAAACAGCAGGTCTGAGAAAGGGTAGCATGTCCGGTGAACAGGTCAGGGTTCCATAGCTGCAGGCAGAAGAGAAAAAACGGGAGCAGTAGCATGACCAGGTGGACTGGGGACGGGGACAGCCAGGAATCATCAGACCATGTAGTCCTGAGGCATGGTCCTAGGGCTTATATCCTCCAGGAGGGGAGAGAGAGATGGGAGAATTAGAGGGAGCATACTTAAGATCATACAGGACGCCAGATAAGACAGGAGAATTACACCAATTAGGACAGACTGACCCTAGCCCCCCGGCACAGACTACTATTGCAGCATAGATACTGGCGACTGAGACGGGGTGGGGAGACACTGTGGCCCTATCCAATGATACCCCAGACAGGGCCAACCAGGCAGGATATTTATTTTGTATTTTTATTTAACCTTAATTTAACAAGGCAAGTCAGTTAAGAACAAATTCTTATTTACAATGATGGCCTAACAAAAGGCAAAAGGCCTCCTGCAGGGACGGGGGCTGGGATTAAAAATAAAAATACATTTAAAAGAAATAGGACAACACACACATCACGACAAGAGAGGCCTAAGACGACAACAAAGCATGGCAGCAACACATAGCAACACAGCATGGTAGCAAAACAACATGAAAACAACATGGTAGCAACACAACATGGCAGCAGCACAACATAGTAGCAGCACGAAACAGGGTACAAACATTATTGGGCACAGACAACAGCACAAAGGGCAAGAAGGTAGAGACAACATTACATCAATCAAAGCAGCCACAGCTGTCAGTAAGAGTGTCCATGATTGAGTCTTTGAATGAAGAGATTGAGATAGAACTGTCCAGTTTCAGTGTTTGTTGCAGCGCGTTCCAGTCGCTAGCTGCAGCGAACTGAAAATATGAGCGACCCAGGGATGTGTGTGCTTTGGGGACCTTTAACAGAATGTGACTGGCAGAATGGGTGTTTTATGTGGAGGATACGGGCTGCAGTAGATATCTCAGATGGGGGGAGTGAGGCCTAAGAGGGCTTTATAAATAAGTATCAACCAGTGGGTCTTGCAACGGGTATGCAGAGATGTCCAGTATATGGAGGAGTATAGAGTGCAGTGATGTGTCCTATAAGGAGCATTGGTGGATAATCTGATGGCCGAATGGTAAAGAACATCTAGCCGCTTGAGAGCACCCTTACCTGCCGATCTATAAATTACGTCTCCGTAATCTAGCAGGGGTACAGTGGTGGAAAAAGTACTCAATTGTCGTACTTGAGTAAAAGTACAGATACCTTAATAGAAAATTACTCAAGTAAAAGTGAAAGTCACCAAGTAAAATACTTCTTGAGTAAAAGTATCTGGTTTTAAATGTATTTAAGTACACTGGTGTAAAAAGTACTCAATCATCATACTTGAGTAAAAGTAAATGTTATACAGTTGAAGTCAGAAATGTACATACACCTTAGCCAAATACATTTAAACTCAGTTTTTCACAATTCCTGACATTTAATCCTTCTAAAAATTCCCTGTCTTAAGTCAGTTAAGCTCACCACTTTATTTTATGAATGTGAAATGTCAGAAATATAGTAGAGAGAATGATTTATTTCAGCTTTTATTTCTTTCATCACATTCCCAGTGGGTCAGAAGTTTACATACACTCAATTAGTATTTGCTTGCATTGCCTTTAAATTGTTTAACTTGTGTCCAACGTTTCGGGTAGCCTTCCACAAGCTTCCCACAATAAGTTGGGTGAATTATGAACCATTCCTCCTGACAGAGCTGGTGTAACTGAGTCAGGTTTGTAGGCCTCCTTGCTCGCACATGCTTTTTCAGTTCTGCCCACAAATGTTCTATAGGATTGAGGTCAGGGCTTTGTGATGGCCAATCCAATACCTTGACTTTGTTGTCCTTAGGCCATTTTGCCACAACTTTGGAAGTATGCTTGGGGTCATTGTCCATTTGGAAGACCCATTTGCGACCAAGCTTTAACTTCCTGACTGATGTCTTGAGATGTGGCTTCAATATATCTACATAATTTTACTTCCTCATGATGCCATCTATTTTGTGAAGTACACCAGTCCCTCCTGCAGCTAAGCACCCCCCACAACATGATGCTGCCACCCCCGTGCTTCACGGTTGGGAGGGGGTTCTTCGGCTTGCAAGCATCCCCCTTCTTCCTCCAAACATAACGATGGTCATTATGGCCAAACAGTTCTATTTTTGTTTCATCAGACCAGAGGACATTTCTCCAAAAAGTACAATCTTTGTCCCCATGTGCAGTTGCAAACCGTAGTCTGGCTTTTTTATGCCGGTTTTGGAGCAGTGGCTTCTTCCTTGCTGAGCAGCCTTTCAGGTTATGTCAATATAGGACTCGTTTTACTGTGGAAATAGATACTTTTGTACCTGTTTCCTTCAGCATATTTACAAGGCCCTTTGCAGTTGTTCTGGGATTGATTTACACTTTTCGCATCAAAGTACGTTCATCTCTAGGAGACAGAAGGCGTCTCCTCCCTGAGCGGTATGACGGCTGCCTGGTCCCATGGTGTTTATACTTGCGTACTATTGTTCGTACAGATGAACGTGGTACCTTCAGGCGTTTGGAAATTGCTCCCAAGGATGAACCAGACTTGTGGAGGTTTACAAATTTTTTCTGTGGTCTTGGCTGATTTCCCATGTCAAGCAAAGAGGCACTGAGTTTGAAGGTAGGCCTTGAAAAACATCCACAGGTACACCTCCAATTGACTCAAATAATGTCAATTAGCCTATCAGAAGCTTCTAAAGCCATGACATAATTTTATGGAATTTTCCAAGCTGTTTAAAGGCACAGTCAACTTAGTGTATTGTGGCGTACAGCAGGTCAGCCACCAGGGGGAGACTCGTCTTGGCCTGGTGACAGACGGAGTATACATCACGAGGCGATGGCTCCATCTGCTGGACGTGCCAGGTCACGTCGGGCTTTCTGGCCAGGACTAATTGGGGCTGATTGGGAGTTGGTGAGTAATCAAGGGCTGATTGCTCACCAGCTGTGCAAGTCCCATAAAGCTGCCAGAAGGGCAGCACATGGGGAGAGACTGGGGGAGGAAAGGACTCCTGTATAGTTGTGGGTGGTTGCAGAGGTAAAAGGATTGAGTTCTGTTTTTTATCCCCACAGGATACATGGTGTCCATGGGTGAGACCTTTTCTTTTGAATGATTATTTTAATAAACACCTTTGAAACTGAGTTAATTCTACTCTGTCCTTGTCTGATCTGTGTAAAGGTTTTGACCCAACCCCCTGGTCTGCCACAGTATGTAAACTTCTGACCCACTGGAATTGTGATACAGTGAATTATAAGTGAAATAATATTTTGTAAACAATTGTTGGAAAAATTGTGTCATGAACAAAGTAGATGTCCTAACCGACTTGCCAAACTATAGTTTGTTAACAAGAAATTTGTGGAGTGGTTGAAAAACAAGTTTTAATGACTCCAACCTAAGTGTATGTAAACTTCTGACTTCAACTGTAAATGGATGAGAATGCTTCCTACTGCCTGAGCTATGTTGATGTAAATTGAGAAGAGCATGGGGCCTAGGATCGACCCTAGGGGTACACTGTTGATGACAGGCAGTGGCTGAGACAGCAGATGCTCGGACTTTATACACTGCACTCTTTGAGATAGGTAGTTAGCAAACTAGGCCAAAGACCCCTCAGACATCAAAACTCCTCAGCCTGCCCACAAGAATGGAATGGTCTACCGTATCAAAAGCTTTGGCCAAGTCAATAAAAATAGCAGCACAACATTGCTTAGAATCAAGGGCAATGGTGATATCATTGAAGACCTTTAAGGTTGCAGTGACACATCCATAACCTGAGCGGAAACCAGATTGCATACCAGAGAGAATACTATAGACATCAATATATAACCCCACCCACTTTGCGAAAGCACGGCCCCCTACACCACCAGCAGGATATCAACAGACCGTGAATTTACTAACCTGAGACAAGGTGGACGATAGCCCTCAAAAGCCTCCCCCACCGCACAAGCACGAGGGGGCGCAAAACTGGACATGAAAATGACGTCAGTGACTCAACCCTCTCAAATCGAGTATAGCGAAAAAGCCTGGCACGACGTGATGCACCCATTCTAGGGATGTTATGGGAGAACACTAGCAAGCCTGTAACTCAGCCCGTGTAGAAGGGTCAGAGGCAGAAAATACCAGTGGAGAGAGTGTAGCTCGCAAGGCATAGACAGCAAGGGTGGTTCGTCACTCTAGTGCCTTGCCGTTCACCTTCGCACCCCTGTGCCAGACAACACTCAATCATAGGACCTACTGAAGAGATGAGTCTTCAGTAAAGACTTAAAGGTCGAGATGAAGTTTCCGTCTCTCTCATTGATCGGCAGACCATTACATAAAAATAGGAGAAAGCCCTGCCTTCAGCTGTTTGCTTCGAAATTCTAGGAACAATTAGGCCTGCGTCTTGTGACCGTAGCGTACGTGCATGTATGCACAGCAGGACGAAATCGGAGAGATAGGTAGGAGCAAGTCCATGCAATGCTTTGTAGATCAGCAGTATTTTTTATGTGTCCATCATAAGAGAGATCAAGGTCCAAATACCGTAGTAGTATTTACTAGTGTTTTTGCCGACTGTAGTACGGTATATTGTAGTATTTACTGTAGTGTTTTTGCCGTCTGTAGTATACTGTAGTATTTACTGTAGACTTTTGGGGGATATTACTATAGTATTTACAAAAGTTTTTTGTTTGAGTATCTTTGAGATAGAAGTGAAGGGCTTTCTCCTTGAGGAAAACTACTAAAAGAGCAAATGTTCCATTACCTGTAGGTAGGACTGTGTTCTGAATGGAGTTCAGAGCTTCTGCTCTTTTCTATAACCATAGGGAACACAATATATGGTCTATACTTGGCATGTAGGTTTTTCAGTTACTGGTGGCACAAATTGGGATATAGGGGAGGGAATGGGCAGGGTATATGCAAATGAAATGCCTGAAGCTCACTAGTCCCTATGAGGTGTTTATTGATAGAGGTTATGGTCTCTATTGGCGATTAGTTGTTGGAAGCGGAATCGAGGGAACAAGCAGGGTTGGACATGACCACGCTCTTATCCCACACGCAGTCTCCGTGGTTCATATGAACCCCCAAATGAGCTGTCTGTCTCCAGCTCAACGCTTTTCATTCCTGGGAATTAGATTCAATTACGAATCGCCCCTGTCTGTTACCACAGAAAGGGTACATTTTTCAGAGCTATCTGTCCCACTCCCAGCTAGGTTATCACCAGTACCTACGACTAGTCGGTAGGGTGACCTCCATGATTAAAACAATTCCATGGGTCTGTTTTTAATGCTGCTGTCCAGCGCTGGGTGCCAGCCGGGTACCGGAACGCATCTTATCGCCTAAACTGAGTGAGGCTCATTGTGACAACAATACCCCCAAGTGGCACAGCCAATCGGGGTACGCCACTGATCGCCGGAGCCCGTGTACCCAGTGTGGGCCTTTGCTTTAGGCAAACCTAGGCACATAAACACCATTTTTTTTCAACCGAGTTCCACAGTGTTCACAGGTGTTGTAAATGTTGTCTCCCGTATGTGAGTTTGATGAAAATAGTACATTTTCCATGTTCAGAAACACGGTTGTCAAGAGTGGTGGAAATGTAAGAAGAACCAATTTCTCCCAGTCCACAAAGTGGAGCACCCCCCCTTCAGATAGCACTCATGAGAACAGTGACATCAGGGTACAGTTTGTTGTGCGTCCCCCACGCTTCAGCAGCGTCATCCCGTCGACTGTTCCTGAGGCCTCAGTGCCGGTTTTGAGGGAGGAAATATCCTTCCATCTCCAGAAGAAGGCAATCTGAATGGTTCCTATGTTGAAGTATCGGGACTGCTGGTACAGCTGGTATTCCTGGTTACGAAAAGGGATGGGACTTTGCAACCGACTCTAGACCTACGTGCACCCAACAAGCATCTCAGAGTCTACAAACTCAGAATGCTCACGAGCTGCCGGTTATTACAGCGATTGGCTGGTAGCGGCGGAGACGAGTGGCAAGCAGTGTTCCACACATTCATGCTACTGTCCTTTATTCAGTCTCTAGGCTTAATAAGAAACCAGAAACAGAGCTGTCTGACTCCATCTCAGCGCATTCTGTTTCTGGGTCTCGAGCTAAACTCAAGCTAGACCCAAGCTACTGTAGGTTCTGGCTCTGCTTAGCCAAATTTTGTCTCGGTCACAAACTGCGTTTTCGCCAGTGCCTATGTCTACTGGGGATGATGGCTTCTGTGATAGAAGTCGTTCCTGTAGGGCTATTGTTGATACGGCCCTTCCAGCGCTGAGTGGTAGCCACTTACCTGAACGCATCTCACAGCCTAATCCAGTCACGTTGGGTGTCCCTGTCAGGGTTACGGGCCATGGCCCAGTGTTGGGACCCTCTGCAATTGTCAGGGGGCTCACATGGGCTGAGTTGTATCCCACAAGGTGACCACAACAGACTGTATGAAGGCAACTTGATTCGGGGGCTAATGGACACTGGTGCGGAGCGCACTGCAAGTCAAGTTAGTATCTGGTGCTCAGCTCCTTCCACAATATTTTAGTGATGGCGTGCATCAACAGATGGGGACTGCCTCTCTCCCTCCTAATCTTGGCTCGTTCCCTATTGCTAGGGAGCAGTGTGCACATGCTTTCGCTTTGAGCGACGCATGTCCCTCGTTGCCTCAACTCGGGTGCAGATATTATATCCAGGTGTGGGACCCTGTCTCTCTCTCAGTAGTGGAGGTTCTCCCAGGAATGAGATATTTTCGGCAGGGCTGACGTAGATCTTTACGCATCGCGAGAAAACGCTCAGTGTCGTCTCGATGAGGGACCTGATTGCCCTATTGGGAACGGACGCTCTGGTGCACTAGTAGCTTCGGACCCTCCTTTACGTGTTTCCGCAAGTGGTTCTGATTCAGTCCACGTTGGAGTGGGTGCGCCAGGAGGGCTTACCATTGATTCTTGTGGCTCCCTGTTGGCCCAGGCACCATTGGTTCACCGAGATCATTCACCTTTTAGACTGGGACCTGTGAAAACTCCCATTGCGCAGGGACCTGTTGTTCCTATGGGCCTGACCACTAAGAGGGCCAATCTGATGGCTAGCGGTTTACCTCCGAATGTTATTGCTACCATTCAGTATGCAAGGGCGTCCTCCACGAGAGGGCTGTATGCGTATAAGTGGCAAGAGTTTGAGCTTTGGTGCCAAGATAAAGGACTTGTCAGTGCTCATGGCTTTGGCTGGCTTTCGCTTTGGCCATGCATTATCCGTACATCCTTCCTGTGCTCAGTTCACCCAATCGACTCTAAGGGGACGTTTCGTCCAAATGCGGCCTTCATCCCAAAAGTCATCGCTGTGTCCTATAGGTCCTTAGCTTTTGAGCTATTTCCCTTTTTCGCCTCCACGTTTTGCTTTACAAGACAGAGGTTACATACCCTTTGTCTGGTGCGAGCTTTACACATGTACAGACCGTGGATATCCAGTTATGTGACTAACGTTTTGTCTGTTTTGCTAATCCAGCTAGCGGCAGGGTGCTCTCTAAGCAGCGTCTCTCCCACTGTTTTGTGGTGGCTATCTCCCTGGCATATAGCAGCAATGGGCAAGGGTTACCTAGTGGCGTACGCGCCCACTCCACCAGGGGTCTGGCAGCATCATGAGCGTTGTTTAAAGGGTTGACTATAGGAGATATTTGTGCTGCGTCGAGTTGGCCGTCACCACACACTTTTTATGTTTTATCCCTGGGAAGTCACTGGGTGGTCTGCCATGGACCATTTCATTTAGTATCCGTTGGGTTCGGCTTGGGGCGTGATTATATTTCCCTATAGTATGTTGTACCGAAGTTGACTGGCTGAAAGGGAAAGTAACTTTTTGTTATGACTAAGTACTGTCCCCTGAAGGAGGGAAAAGAGGTCCAACGCCTGTTTGGCCCGGCATCGCCCATTCCTGGGCTCGGTGAAGAGCGGTATTAAATTGAAGGAATGAATCCGAGGCTCACGCCTCGGGCTTCCAGCAAGGCTCGTATTTAATTTGCCTTGTCAGGTGTGATTGTATATCCTTCAACCAAAGTCGCAAGAGTGCGACCCCCCATACTATGCTGCATCTTGTTTTCCTCCTTCTGGGAACAGTAGTTATAGTCATAATGTTACGTTTTTGTGGACATTTCTGTAGTATTTACTTCAGTGTTTTATTTATAATACTGAAGTATTTACTATGGTATTCTACAGTATACTATAACATTAAAGTACTACACATGATCGAGGGATACTACAGTATGTAGTGTAGTATTCTGCAGTGTACTACAGTTTAATACAGCATTTTATAGTATTCTATTGTAATTCTATAGTGTTTTGTTATGTGGGCATGCTCAAGAACATTTTGATTACTAACTTACGTTTGTCTTGCCAACTTGTGTAGAATTCACCCTATTGACACATTTCTCTACCAACTCAGAGTGTTGGCAGAGGAACTGTGTAGAAGAAAGGGTACCTTCAAAGCAGGAACAATTCTTTCCTAGGCAGTGTTTGTATGATCCTGGATTGAGGCAGTTGGCTTTGTTTGAAACTTTTGAAACAGACACCTAACCTCGACTTGGGTGCAAGCAGCAGGCTTGAGGTTCCTAATAACCCTTTTAGTTTCTCAAGCACTGTTTACACACCAGTTCAACAAAATATAAAATAGAAACTATAGCTGAGATTAGCAATGAACGGCATTCACATAATGACAGAAAGGACACAAGATGAGTTGGATAACAAAGGAAGCACTCTATCATGTAGGAGCTATCTTCCTTTATGTACAATCAGTGAACGCATGACCATGTTTATCTCTCAATACCACAAGGATGACGCTAGTGAAGTTTAGTCTAGTTTGTGTAAATTATTTAAATCTCAGTTGGTACTCTCATCATTAGCTTTCTAAAATACTTCAACTACACTCAAGGCTGTAATACGCTGACGGGCAAGCGACAGGACTTCCGGTTTCCGAAAATATCCACTTTTCAGTATGTTCAGACCACATAATAGGGCAACTATATGTGATTATACAGATATACAAATCACAATATATCACATTATTTGTCTGTATAATATAAGTCTAACATTCATTTGCATGAGACAAAGTCTACTTGATCTATAGTTATTGCTATAGTATCCTATGGTGCCATTGGTGCCAATGAAATCTAGGTTGCAGCGAATTTATATTCACACAGCTTCTAAGGACATATACATAAGGTTTACATACCAAATTTCATGGCCCCATGTCCATCGGTTCAGTTCTTATATCCCTGGTGTGATATGGTGCCATCTAGTAGTGTAGCGTGGCCCACTTTGAATGCAGCAACTAATCATTCTGAAATTCATTAGAGGCTAATTCATTGAGTCTATGTACCACATCTGAAGTCAATCTGATTTATGGTTCATGAGAAGATTTTTGTAAATATTTTTAGCATTAGCATATGTGCTAGTGTGCATCTGTAGGTACAGTGCAGTCATATTTGAATGCAACAACAATTCTTTCTCAAAACCATTAAAGACTGAGTAAATACAAAATCTGACATATGATTCATGAGGAGAAGATGATTGCAGATGATTTTGAGGATGTGTTACTGTACATATGCAAATAATTGGTTGTTAATAGTTCCCTTGTTTGAGATATAAATACCAAATTCAGTGTGGTTGATTTTAGGGACATCCATGATAGCGATGACAAGTTTCAAGTTGATATGCCAATGTGGAGTGGTATTACAGTGGTTTAAATAAAGTCTGATTTCCTGATGTATCAATAACACAGCCTTCTCTCAAACAATCCCTTAGCTTTTCTCAAACTGGTGTTATTATTTGGCTGTTTTTCAAAGGTTTTCCCAAATTTCCAAGATGGAGGAAAATCTATCCTGACAGACCTCATGGATCCTTGAGGCAAATGTGTTCAGCGTGAGGAAAGACGCCTACATACAACGTTTCAAGTATCTAGATGAAACGGAGCGGCGGATATGAGGCTTTAAGTGAGACTGCTTATAATTACGCCATCTATAGGCTATTGTGCCAAGTTACTCATGGCCTCTAGTTTCTGTGTGACCATTTTTTTTTTTAAGAGACCAATCTATGCTTGAGTCATTTGACCAGGTCAAGGGTGGAAAATGTATCTAAGAATAGCAATTAAAAAAATGTAATCGAAATCAAATTTGATTTGTCACATACACGTGTTTAGCAGATATTTGTGTTTCTAGCTCTAACAGTGCAGTAATATCTAACAGTAATATCTAACAATTGCACAACAATACACACGAATCTAAAGTAAAGTAATGAAATTAAGAATATATAAATATTTGGGCGAGCAATGTAAGACAGCATAGATTAAGATACAGTAGAATAGGATAGAATACAGCATATACATATGAGATGAGTAATGCAAAATATGTAAACATTATTGAAGTGGAGAGTGATTCCAAGTCTGTGTATATAGGGCAGCAGCCACTAATGTGCTAGTGATGGCTATTTAACAGTATTTAACAGTCTGATGGCCTTGAGATAGAAGCTGTTTTTCAGTCTCTCGGTCCCAGCTTTGATGCACCTGTACGAACCTCGCCTTCTGGAATATAGTGGGGTGAACAGGCAGTGGCTCGGGTGGTTGTTGTCCTTGATCAGCTTTTTGGCCTTCCTGTGACATCGGGTGCTGTAGGTGTCCTGGAGGGTTAGGTGTCCTGGAGGGATAGGTTATCACAGCTTCGCTGTGAACCCCTAAATATTCAAAGAACTAAATTGGTAATCCGCAAAAATTCTCCAGTCACTCCGAGAATGTAATCACATTGTCAAATAGCAGTTTACTCATTGTTTACTCTCTATTCCCATTGGTAAACACGTTATTATTATTATTATTATTATTGTACTTTTTACCCCTTTTTCGTGATATCCAATTGGTAGTTACAGTCTTCGCTGCAGCTCCCGAATGGACTCGGAAGAGGAAACGGTTGAGATCCATGCGTCCTCCGAAATACAGCCCTGCCGAGCCACACTGCTTCATGACACACTGCTCGCTTAACCCGGAAGCCAGCCACACCAATGTGTCGGAGGAAACACCGTACAGCTGGGGACCAAAGTCAGCGTGCGTGCGCCCGGCCCGCTACAGGAATCGCTAGAGTGTGATGGGACAAGGACATCCACACTGGCCTAACCCGGACAACGCTGAGCCAATTGTGAGCCGCCTCATGGGTCTGCCGGTTGCGGCCAGCTGCGACACAGCCTGGGATCACTGCGCCACTGGGGAGGCGCCCCATTGGTAAACGTTTGTTCCCTCTGTAGACGTTCAGACCATCAACACACCACTTCAACCAAGTTATTGCAGTGGGCCATTTTCATTGCTGTGAGTTTAGGTCTAAAACACTTTGCCAATCTCCATCAGTTGATATAGGACAATGATCACACAGAGCACCTTTTGATGGCACTAAAAAACTGCCTTTATCACTACTACAGCGGGTACTGTGAATGTGACACTGTTGCAGTCAGTGACCTGCACTGGGCATGCCAGAGTCTGTCTGTACTGTAATTGATATTCCCAATAATCCCTAGCGAGTTGCCGATAGAGAGGCTTGTGGCTGACTTTGCAGAAAATTCACTTGGCATGGCTCAAAGGGGATGACAGGAGTTTTGGTCAGGTGACATATGTGCTTTAAGGCCAACATCATCTGTTCAAGTGGTTACCTATACAGAATGCACAGTGCCTTCAGAAGGTATTCATACCCCTTGACCTATTCCACATTTTGTTGTGTTACAGCCTGAATTCAAAATGGATTAAAATTATGTTTCTTCTCACCAATACCAATGATGACCAATGACCAATACCAATAACGATAAAGTTATTTTTTTTTTTAGAAATGTTAGCTAATTTATTTAAAATTAAATACAGAAATATCTAATTTACAGAAGTATTCACACCCCTGAGTCAATGCGCTTGTAGAAGCGCCTTTGGCAATGACTACAGCTGGGTAAGTCTCTTTCTGGGTAAGTTTCTAAGAGTTTTCCACACCTGGATTGTGCAACATTTGCCCATTATTATTTGCAAAAGTTCTTTCAAATTGTTGATCATTTTCAGGTCTTGCCATAGATTTTCAAGTAGATTGAAGTCAAAACTGTAACTCGGACACTCAGGAACATTCACTGTCTTCTTGGTAAGCAACTCTAGTGCATATTTGGCCTTGTGTTTTAGGTTGCTGCCCTGCTGATAGGTGAACTCATCTCCTGGAAAGCAGACTGAACCAGGTTTTCCTCTAGGATTTTGCCTGTGCTTAGCTCCGTTCCATTTCTTTTTTATCCTGAAAAACTCCCCAGTCCTTAACGACTACAATCATACCCATAACATGATGCAGCCACAACTATGCTTGAACAACTGGAGAGTGGTACTCAGTAAGGTGTTGTATTGGATTTGCCCCAAACATAAAACTTTTTATTCAGGACAAAATGTTAATTGCTTTGCCAAATCTTTTGCAGTATTACTTTAGTGCCTTGTTGCAAACAGGATGCACGTTTTAGAATATTTTTATTCTGTACAGGCTTCCTTCTTTTCACTGTCATTTGGGTTAGTAACTACAATGTCATTGATCCATCCTCAGTTTTCTCCTATCGCAGCCATTAAACTCTATACCTGTTTTAAAGTCACCATTGGCCTCGTGATGAAATCCCTGAGTGGTTTCCTTCCTCACCAGCAACTGAGTTAGGAAGGATGCCTGTATCTTTGTAGTGACTGGGTGTATTGATACACCATCCAAAGTGTAATTAATAACTTCACCATGCACAATGATCATGTTAAACACTATTATTGTACACAGAAAGAGTCCATGCAGCTTATTATGTGACTTGTTAAGCACATTTTTAATCATGAACATATTTAGGCTCGGCATAAAAAGGGGTTGAATACTTATACCCGCTTTTAATTTTTAATTAAGTAGTAAAAATGTCATCAAACATAATTCCACTTTGACATGATGGGGTATTGTGTGTAGACCAGTGACAAAACATCTCAATTTAATCCATTTTAAATTCAGACTGTAACACAACAAAATTTGGAACAACTCAAGAAGTGTGAATATTTTCTGAAGGCACTGTATATCCTGCAGTGTGGGAGCTGTCACAGTCAGGGTTGCTTGAAACAAATATTTTTGTACAGGCATGAGTGAGACTCATTGCTGCTATGAGGGCCAGTGGGGATGTTACTGAAGAGAAGACGTCCCTGCACCACAATATCACTCCCCTCAAGTGTTCGTCAATAATTTTCTTCCAATTGTCAAGTGTGGCTGTGCCTTGACATGTTTTGTGAGGTATCTTTAGTAAATTCCACACTCCAGCTGTATCTTTCAAGCCCTATATTAGCATGTCAATTATGTTGAATGTAAACATAATGTATATTATTTATCTAATTTCTCTTGAGCTTTTTACATTATTAGGAAACCTGAGCAGAATGATTGATGTCCACAGAATTTGTGTGGCAACACCTCTCAGTACTGAGACAATTTCACACAGAAGAGAAGAAAAGCTCAACTCTTCAGCACCTTTTGGATTATGTTTATTGATGGGTGGCTGGCAATATCACAGACAGAGACCTCTATCGGTTCTGTCAAGCTGCAAGAGTAAATTGCTCTCCCGTTAAGCCAGTTTAATGAGAAAATTTGACTGGTATTAGCTGGGACCTAGATTAACTATTGATTTTTTTTGTGGGAGACTGTAGACTTGCAGTCAAAAGAATGTTGTTTCAGGTCTGTCCACAGAAAATCTTAAGTAATGTGTTAGGCTGGGATGTTCTTATCTAAAACATGAGGAATGCAATCACTGCACAGTGTTAACCACACTAGAACACACAGCTACTCACCCAACGATCAGAAAGCCATGTAGTCATTAACAAGCTGTGTACATTAAACAGGCTGGGAATGTGTACATTGTTGATCTGCCCCTGTGGTGTGGTGTTTATCCCTCATCATAACGCTATCCTATTTTCAGCTACTCTCTCAAGGTAGGCCAGTAATTGCATCAATTAGCGGGGATAGTGAAACAAAAACACACGAGCAGCCCCGTAACAATAGATAATGGTTGTATTTTCAAAGACGGAGACAGAGATAAATGCTCTGGATCTTCCAGCTCCATTAGCGCCCATTTTAGCCCAAGATTAAAGGGCGTCTCGTGGAGGGTCTTGATGCCTGGAACAGGGCAATATTGGTCAGGAGTGGATGAAAGGATCAGAGGTAGAGAGAGAAAGAGAAAGAGAGTCAGAGAGCAAGGCAGTCCTGCAGTGGTGGATAGTGATGAAGATTGAACAGCCTGCAGTGGGGTGAAGAGGCCGCTCCACAGGCCAGTGAAATTCACAGCAGCAGAACAGACCTGCTTTTGGGAAATCAAAGGAATTTTCATCAAGGGGGAAGGTCTCTTTATCTCTTAACTATGATAAGGTACGGTGCTAATGGACGTGGGAGAAGGCCACTGTAGACACAGGCAGTGGAAGAACGAGCAGGGTGTGGATCCATTGGAAACTAAGGGAATATATATATATTTATCGCTCTGGTGTCTGCCTGAAATGTCATTAGTCAGAGCAATTCAATTCAGCCATAGACTTTTAGGGAAATGGGAAAGGGATAGGGGACACTTAGTCAGTTGCAAAAGTTAATGCGTTCAACTGAAATGTGTCTTCTGTATTTAACCCAACCCTTCTGAATCAGAGAGGCGCGGGGGGCTGCCTTAATCGACGTCCACGGCACCCGGGGAACAGTTGTTGCTGGGGGTTAACTGCCTTGCTCTTATTTGAAAGATGCATGCTGGGTTCCAACTGGAGGAAAGAAGTATAGCAGCAATAATTCGATTTCGCAGATTTTTTGGGTTCTTTTCAGATGAAGGACAGATTTCTTCCTCCGGGTTTGGTGTTCTTCTCAGGAGCTCCATGTGACTATTTCAGTGTGTTCCCTGTCTGGGTCCTCTTGAGGCTGGTGGGTGGGTGCGTCATATAGGTATGGAAATGGATGGTTTGATTTTTCTGAGACTCACATGTTAAAGTAAATGCCAACTGTAGAATAGTAGATGAAATCTACTAATAACAATATTTTCACCTGCTTTACTTAGTCTTGCATACAGTAGCGCATACACTCACTGGCCATTATTAGGTACACCACCCTGTTCACGAAAATGGTTCGCTCCTACAGACGGTGAGTCACGGGGCCGTGGCTTGCTAAATAAAGCATTCCGTTACTGTTCGATTGAACGTTAGAAAGGGCAAAACGAGTGACCTAAACGACTTTGTGTGGTATGATCGTCGGTGCCAGTCCCCAGACCTCAACCCAATAGAGTATCTTTGGGATGATATGGAACGGACTGTTCAAAGCATAAATGTATTGCCGTCCAATCTGCCGCAACTGAGTGATGTCATCGAGTCAGCATGGACCAATATCTCTGTGGAACATTTCCGACACCTTGTAGAATGGCCTGAAGAATTCAGGCTGTTCTGGAGGCAAAGGGGGGTCCGACCCGGTACCAGATGGGAGTACCTAATAAACTGGCCTGTGAGTGTATATATTGCAGATATTACAGACTCAAAAGTAGCAACAGTTGATGTTAAAATGGCAGAAATATGTCTTAAATGGAATCATACAAAAGTACTAAGACATATTTACACTGCGACCCATATACGGGTTGAAAATGGATGAATTGGACACGGATAAGCACCTAAATTGGAACGCAGTGTCTGTACAGCAGAGTTCCCCAACTAGCGGCCAGGTTGGTTTTTATTTGCCCCCCTCAAGTCCTCTGAGCAAAAACAAAAAATTACTGTTAGGGTTGGACATAAGACTTTAAGAACACCAGTAAGTGATTATAATTTTGTAAATCTGTTCCCAAGTATTCCCACGCACAATACAGAGACACGTGATCATATCCAAATGTAAGCCAAGTTTGCAATGATTATGTCTTAGTCAAATATTATCTGTTTGGGATTCGAGGTCAATTTGCAGTCTATAAATGATTTGTAATTATGTTCTGGCCCCCCGACCATCCGTTCAAGAAAAAAATCGGCCTTTGGCTGAATCTAGTTAATGATCCCTGCTGCAGGGCTGGCATTATGGGCGGACCTTAGGTGGCCTTGGCCGCCCTACCGTAACTCCTTGCCCGTCCAAATAAAATGTTTAATTATTGATCATTTATTTGACCGATAGGCACACCGACAGAACGACGCATCAATCTCAGATAAATCCGAGCGAAACAGCGTCCCTCTGTCTCAGTATGCGTAGACCATGTATCTGATGCTGTCAGGACAAAAATAGTATGACATGTCATACTCTTTTTAACCAAACAGCATCAGATACATGGGATAAATATAGTAAGACAGAGGGGAGCTGTTTTCTCACTTGGATGCTTTCTCTGGTGAGATAGTTTCAGCAGAGAGGAAGAGGCGAAGCGAGAAGGCTCACTCTCACAAATATGTCCGGAATAAGCCCAATACGTTTCCATAGGCTTAATATGCAGACCTAAGCTTGTCGCCTGCCTTCCTGCCTTTGGCACAATGACTCCCATTGTTAGTGCAGAGACATTTTGTCATTATACAGATCTCTGGATTCAGGCAGACACTTGCGAATTGGAAAAGAAAGTTGGGGTGTGCACAGTGCACTGTTCGGATGCTAGCTTTCCCTAAAATAAATTGATTGTTTTGCCAAAATTCTATAATTACTCCTATCTAAATAAAAAAACTTCACCAGAAAGCATGACTTAGCCACAGAGGATCATTAGCTTATTTAAAAAAAATAGCTGCGGATTGTTTCAAACCGCAAGCGTGTAGGCCAATGCCTATTTGGGAAGCCCGCGTGTCAATGGGCCTAGTTAATTATTGAGTTGCGACTGTAGTGAAAATCATCTAAAATATGTGTGAAGATAATGTGTCATGAGTATGATTTTAAATGTTAAGATGGGAAGGGGTGTGTGGCTGAGATATGGCACCTCCAGAATGCATCAGATCTCAAGAATGCGCTCAGCTGTCTCCCGTCAGTTATCACACGTTCATTGTGTGAATTGTTTGCCTCTTTGATTGTTTTATAAATTCCCCATTACATATGTCACCAGTAGGTCTAGTAAGTGTACCGTTAATCCTCTGTCATTTGGTTACGTTAAAGCCTGTTATTAATCAGAAGTAAATTAGAAGTCATTTACAGCTCTCATTCTCGGAGTGGAAACGTTGTTTGCAGAGTCACAACCTGCTACAATTGTGAGAAACAAACAAGTTTTGGTTTGTTTCATAATCATTTATGAGTTTTGGAAATGTTTTCATAGTTTTTTTGTTTGGAGTTCTCCACGTGAGCAATGAGCAAGTGTCTGGTTTCTCTGTCCTAATAATTTTAAGGGAGCGCACGCACCTGAGCACGTGTAGAAGTACCTGGCCTGCTGCATGCACATCTGGGAAAGTGCCCATTTGGGGATGTCTGAGTTCTGATTGTCTTAACTCACCACGTTCACCACTAATAAGCTGAGCTTCTCAGTAATTTTCTGCACCTCACACAGGAAGTCAACGAAGTCCGTTGTTGCGTTGTTTGGATGAACTGTTTTGTCCTCACCTTTACATGCTGACCGCTTGCGTCGCGTGTGTGCTTTGCAAAATAAATGTACACATACATGTTATTCAATCATTGCACCCACACTGCTTGCACACGTCAATGAGCGTCTGCGTAGCCAGGTGATAAAATAGAACTTGGTTTGTGACGATTGACGCGCTGCAAGTCCCGCCTGTCCAATCTCCTCATTGGTTTTTAGGAGCATATACCCACGTGGGTGATTGAAAGATGAAGTGAGGTTCACACTCCAGTCCAGTTGGTGGTGGTAATGCACCTTAAAGTTGATGGCCAACCGCTATATAAAGTCCAAAGAAAAAGAAGAAGCCTAAAGGAGGACAGATTACTAGAAACAAACTCGATTTACCTTTTTATCTGTGGATTAATTGTCAGAGTAGAGGACCTTGTGCATTTCAGGTAAAATAACAACCCAAAGTTTATATGCCAGGACAAATTAGCTAGCAACAGCAAGCTAGATAGCTACATTGCCATACATGTTTAATGCTTTTTGACCCGTCCCCAAATGAATATAGTTGATCCAGAGTTCGTTTTGATAGTTCAACCTGAGTTTCCTGATCGCATCTGGTGTGGGTGGACTAAATCAACATGCGCGTGATGCCGGACGCACTCGCGCGAGCGGTCTGGTCAGCATGTTGGCCTAATAATTTTCCCATCATCTCCAAACCATTCCCCTTTAATTGCTATCATGGCTATACATATGCCCTATCCATGTAGGCCAATTCCCACGAGTGTAAGGGGTTTTAATAATTTCTCATGGAAATAAATCACATGGACATTTTGGGCCACATCTGGGAAAGAAAGGGCTCCTTTTTCATTTCATTGTCAATGTTGAGGTCTATCATGCCTGTAACACGCTCCGGTGCACTGCACTGCAGATTTGGAGGGGAGGTGCGGCACTTCAATCACAGGATTATCTGTCACGTGCGCGTCTGTGTGTCTCTCAGTATGGGTGGAACTGGTGATGTGCGTTCACATCTGATATCCAGTGAGTGTCGAGGTGTTTGTCTCTGAGGGGATTTGCAGGGTCGACTGTTGTTTGACCGCACTAAAGAAGTGCAGCCGGTGTGAGACAGCTAGCTAGTTAGCGGTGAGACCTTGAAGTAGTTATTTCCCTTGCTCTGCTTTTGTGAAGCGATAGGTATCGATGCTTCGTGGGTGACTGTTGTCGATGTGTGCAGATGGTCCCTGGTTCGAGCGCAGGTTGGGGCAAGGAGAGGGACGGAAGAAATACTGTTGCTAAGGAGAACTCAGAGAGACTAGTCAATGTAGTAGAGCTCTGCTACCCGACCCACTCATGACTAAATTGATCACTAGCTGATATTTTGAAGCTGAGTTGTTTGCTCGTGCTCTTCGGTGCGGTGTCTCTGTATTGTCGTATCTTACTAAGATCGTAACATGGTATCAGAAGTGCTTCGACATCGTCAAATATAAGACCAGAACATTGTCCAAGTCGACAGGAGACATTATTTCACAGATAATAATAGTGTTCCTTAATTTTTGTCAAAGTTGAGAGTGATGAAAAGTAGCTAGCTAACTTCAGACTCTTTCATGTCTTGAGAGCAGTCCAAGCAGAGCCGTTGCTATGGATATTCACATGCTGGAGCGGGAGCAGCGCAGGGAGCAGGGGAAAGATAGTATGCATTAGCTACTGGTTTCTACTGGAAGATGCTTTTTCTGATTTTGGATTCGGGCAATAACTCAGTGCTCATCTATTACGAAAGCAATCGGGCTCGGGTAGGTTAGGGCCTGAACATCATGGACATGGGTAGGGCTTGGTCTTCAAATTCATGCCCGTGCAGGGCTCTACTGTGCAGGCCAGTCTGTGGTGGAGTGTGTGGCATCAATAACCCAGTTCTCATCTATTACTGCAGCTCTCTCATTACTGCTTCTGAAATAACAGGTCATCCAGTGTCACTGGAGGTCACAGGAGGTCTCTGGGTTAGGACTGAGGCGTGTCGATGAGAGGTGACCTGACGGTGCTGATCGAACCCTGGCAATCATCAAAGCCTAATTGCAATGAAAAGTTTCCTGAATAACATCAACTGTAAGGCTGGGAATTGCCAGGGACCTCAAGATACAATATTATAACGATTCTTAGGTGCCGATATGATGTTGCAATTCTCACGGTTCTATATGTATTGAGATTCAATAATGCAAAAAAAACATTTTGTTGCGATTTGATGGTCCAAACATATTGCTCACTATACAGTATGTCTGCTGCAGAGAGACAAGAGAGAGCCATAATAAAAACCTGTTTTGATCAGTCAGGGAAATAAAAGTACTGAAAACATGTTGGCTCACTATTTAAAAAGAAGATGGAGAATGGGATGAAAAATACCTGAGTTTTGGCGCAAGTACAGCCGACTAGCGCCAGCTGGCTCAACCTGGGGTAGCAAAAGAAAATGAACTTGGAGTCAAATATCGATACAAAAATATTGCGATATGTAACTGTATCGATCCCCCCCCCCCCCCCCCACCGTCGCTAATCCACGGGCCTCAAGGGGGTCTAGTCAAGTAGTCTAAAGTCATGGTATTAACCAATGGGGTAAAAATGGCTTAAGTGACAAATGTCAACGTCTTTTCAACCAAAAATACATATTTTCAACATCTTTTAAATGTCTTGTGCTCATAGGGACCCTAGATTGAAATCTATTTGACGGAACGTAGGCTACATGATGTTCCTACTTGTTTAATGTCCATTCTTGAGAGCGTCTTTGCACTAATGATGTCTGACAGGCTTTTGTGGGGACGTTTTGAAGCTGAAGGTTAATGGCTGTGTATCCTAGAGCTCTGAGAGAATCAGGCAGTGTCTTTCAGCTGCTCTGCTGCTCTTTGTATTTAGAAACCGTATCCACAGTTACCTGTTTCTCACTATAATTGGTGTCCAGGAAGCTATCGTTACAGGACGTTTAGACAAAATAATGGCTGATGTCCTTTTCTGATGCCCCTAAATTGAAAACAGTGACACCTAAAATCACATTTTGTTGCTTTAAAGTCATTATTGTTGAAAAAATATTATGAAAGGGGTGGAAATGCATGTTTATGTATGAATGTAATAATTGATGTATTAATGCAAAGCTTATGCAAATCTATTTCTGTTTAGTTTATTGTTTATCCCTCTATTTGACATGGGCAAATGTAATTTAGTTTTCAGTCAATAATTGCTGGAACACAAGATCACTGAGAAGGATGTTAATTTGGATTTGAGTACTTAATTGCCTAAAGAACCTGTCAACTTATTACAATTCTTAAGCCCTCACGTCCAGCAGTGTTTTGGAAGGGAGAGTTAAGTGAATGAAGAGTTGCAGAGAAATGCTGAGAAGAGGGACACATGACCACACATGACTACACACACACACACACACACACACGGTAGCATGCCAGCAGCAGCCCTCCCACTGCGATCCATCACTTTACATGTCAAACTGCTGTAAATGCTGTTGAAATCTATTTTCATGCTAAACCGAGTTGGGCTTCCAAACCAGGCTTATTAAGGGTTTTACAGGATTACGCAATCACGTACAAGCATTTTTTGGGGATCTGTGTTGAAACGTATCTATGGCAGAACAACAAATGGTCAAATGCATTTACAGAACTTCTGATCATTTTCTTGCCTTTGTACCCGAGTTGCAAATCTTAGACCCCCTTT
Organism: Salmo trutta; assembly: GCF_901001165.1. Lineage (NCBI taxonomy): Eukaryota > Metazoa > Chordata > Actinopteri > Salmoniformes > Salmonidae > Salmo > Salmo trutta. The sequence goes on along the minus strand of NC_042976.1, from coordinate 39,917,495 downwards.
TACAAAACTTGAAATAGAAATGTCAACAGTGAATACACAATTCACTGTTAAGTGTTTTCTTCACAGAATATGAACACATTGTTTTCATCAGAAGAGAAATGTGAGCAATTGTGTTCACTGTTTTCAGCAATCAGTAAATACTAGAGCACAAAAAGTATGTCACCAAATCAGTGTCATACCATGTAATATATAGGTAAAGATCTAGCCAATGGGGAATGTCTAGTTGTTATGATTTTTTACTATATTGAGGACCTGCAGAGATCCAGAAAATGAAGTCATAAACTTCAACAATGTGATCTTCCATTCTCTAGCTTTGCTTTGGTGTGGATTGAAGCCTATAAATTCATATCAGTTGTGTTCCTCCATTCACCTTTCCTTATTTTCTATTGTTTGATTTTGTTTCTGTGTGCCAATGGAAAGTCTACAAAACTATGCGCAGACCGACCTGTGTATTGAATACATGGAATTGGATTGTGATGAATGAATCCTGTACACAATGTGCTTCTTTTTTTTTCTACCAGGAATAATATTTAATTTGATGTGTATGAAATTGTTTGGTGAAATATGCATAAAAGGATAGTAATTGTTCATAATTCTGCTCCTTTGGATAGTTGTACTTCCAATTTTGATCATTATGATTTAGTGACTGCAAAGAAAATCTGTTCATCTACTGGAATTTTAAAAGAGATAAGTATTAGTGCGGTTCATCTTTTTGCAGACAGCCGTCTTCTTTTTACGACTGCGTTTGAAATGTTGAAGCTATAATATAGTTGTGAGGAATGTATTTATGTTTTGAGAAGGTAAGTACATTTTTAAAACCTCATTTATTGTTTCGCAAAAGGCCACAGAGTTCTGTGTCTTCTGGACTCTGTTTCGCAGAAGGCCACAGAGTTCTGTGTCTTCTGGACTCTGTTTCGCAGAAGGCCACAGAGTTCTGTGTCTTCTGGACTCTGTTTCGAAAATCGACGAAATTGTTCCTAAAAATGCTTGTACACAATTGAGAAGAACTGTAATGCCATGCCTTAACATCAAGTGCCAAGCTACAGTGGTGCACAAACTATGCATATTATTCACACCAATCTTTACAGTTGCTGTTTATGTGGGAAGGTGAATTGAGATGTTCTTGATTTGCTATCTAATATGTTGCTAGGTAGAAATAAAGGAATAGGGATTGCTCACATATTTCACAGAGTAGCAAATGCACTATTGTCATTGTATTTTCCCCCCATAATAAGGTGTCAGGTTATTAGGAACATTCAACCCAACAAACTCAATTTCCATCTTCATTTTCTGTGATGAGCACAGATATTTGGTTATACTGGGGGAAATGGACTTGTAAGCAGTAATATGGGGTTAGTTTCACTAATGGCCCATGGTGTACACTTCTGAAAAGTGATTGGTGATCATTGCATGATTGGTCAATTGACCACTGACCTGGGGCATATGGTTCATGGGAGATATAAGTGTGACAGACTACCTATGGCTATGGCCCCTTCGATTGGTATTGAGACACCGTCAGCTAAAGGGGACTGTGTTTCAGCGGGGATCAGAATGATTATTCTCTGCTTTGGCCTTTGAGTGTGAATAGAATTATTCCTCAGTTACCACAGACATTGTCCTCTTACACCTTTTCACCCGCTAGTGAAATCCAGGGCTGCAATGACATATCTCTCAACTGTCTGGGCTCACCCAACGAACTGCTCACCAGGATTACCTCCTCTCTCTCTCTCTCGCTCTCTCTTTACCATCACACCCTCTCTCTCTCGCTCTCCATCTCTCTCTCACTCTCCATCTCTCTCTTTCTCCCGCTGTCTGACAGAATGATTATAGGACTCTCTACCTACTCTAGGACAGACTTGTGCTGCTGCTCTTTGGTCTCCAATAAGTTCTCCCCTCAACTCTGGCAGGTGCTTGAGACGGCATTAGGTAAACATCCACCTGGGTGAATATTCGAGCAGTTTGCTGTTTACCAACTGATGTGATACTGAGAGAGAAGCTGTACTGTCTTCTCATCGCCACTTTCTCTCAATCTAGATCTGGAGCTGAGAGAACATGCCATGAGTCAGAGTATTTCCGTTCTGTATCTGAGAGGTCTTAGAGCAAGCCAGCCAGAAACCTGACATCAAAAGAATGCACACAAGGTACCAAATGAATATTGTTAAGAAAAGTGTCACTGTTTTATTGTGTGTAATATCCACGTCTGAATTCCATAGTTAACGGCTTCCTTTTCCCTTTACCAAACAGTCATTCCGTTTTTACTACGCAGAAAAATGTGCTTCGCTTATTAACACAGGACTGGTTGACTAGGAGTTTATCGACGCCGTTTAGTTTCCTTTCGGTTTTATTTATGGACTTCTGCAACCTCTTGCACGTTCCACCATTTGCGATTACAGGAAGTTTATTCTCAATTGGAGTCATCTGAGAATCGCAGTCACATCACTGTGATAGAAGTGTGGACAGTAAATATGATAAATGTCCTTCTGTAATTACACCGCGGTTCCAATTCACTAGTCATTAACTGCCTGCGTCAATTAATATCTGTAGAATGACTCATCCTTTTGGCAAAGTTAAATACTGAGATGTGACCTACTGCAAATGCTGGGTTGTTGGGTAACAACATCATTTACAGCTGATGTCTTACAACTCACAAATAGAAATGTATGGTCGAGCATGTATTTTCATTAACAGAAGGCTTTCATACAAAGAGCTCTCATGACAAATCAGATGACACATGTTGAAATGCACAACCGCACACAAACTCTTGATGATGACATCTTCGATATGGGAGGACAGATCGGGACAGTTGTAAATCATGCAGCGCATTATGTCGAGATCACAGATTTTGGAGAAACAACAAATGTCGGTACATATAAGTGTCTTATATCGGCTGAAAGATTAAATTCTTGTTAAGATAACTGCACTGTCCAATTTACAGTAGCTATTACTGCGAACAAATGCCATGCTATTGTTTGAGGAGAGCTCCTAACAACAAAACTGTTTTTTCACCACGATAGATGTGATACATTCACCTCTGAAGGTGAAATTACATTCTGCAATCTTGCTCTGATTTATCATCCAAAGGGTCCCAGAGATAATATAAAGTGTTGTTTTGTTAGATAAAATCCTTTAACATATCCTAAAAAGGTCCATATAGCATGCACGATCGATTTTGTATTTCCACTCGTTGAATTTGCAAAGAAAGGAATCTGTGAAAATTTCACCCTAAATGTTGTTTCAACGAGTCAAATCACGTTCGTATGTATTCCTCAGAGATCCTAGAAGGTAACAAGACTTCACTATATCAGTAGGGGTGAAGTATGTCCTATAGGACACCATATTTGGTCAGAGAGCAACGCCTTCATGGCACGCCGATGACGCGGGCGGTCATCTCTTGAACAACTATCTTTGTCAAATAAGCACCAATCGGGGTCAAACAAAGCTAGTTAGATAGCCAATGAGCTGGGCTTTGTGGGAGTATCCGGAAACCATGTATATGTCGTAAAATGTAGCTACTAACCTTGTACGACAGCATGCCTTTTCAATTTGGACAAAAATTTGTTATGAAGTTATGAAAACTGGTTGTTTTGCAAATGTTGAACTTATAATATGGCTACTAATACTTGGAAAGCTAAATCAAAGTCCAAGTATACAGATTTGACGATATTCTTGCAGAAAAATGTTATATGAATGCAAATGGTCCCGTGTGGCTCCTGTGTGGCTCAGTTGGTAGAGCATGGTGTTTGCAACACCAGGGTTGTGGGTTCAATTCCCACGGGGGACCAGTACGGAAGAAGAAAAAAAAATTATGAAATGTATGCATTCACTACTGTGAGTCGCTCTGGATAAGAGCGTCTGCTAAATGACTAAAATGTAAATGTCTCCTTCACGATTTGCCCAAGTGTACCAGGGGACTTCACACTAAATCTTGTAGTTCACTCATACTTCAAGTTATCCATCTGAAACTTTGTACATACACTGCTGCCATCTTGTGGACACTATCGGAACCAGAGTGATAGCTAGAACTGTGACCTATCTCTTGCATTTCAAAGATGGTGGTAGAAAAAGACCGGTTGGTTTTTTTCTTTGCATTTTCTTCTACCAGATCTATTGTGTTATATTCTCCTACATTCAATTCACATTCACATTTACACAAACGTCAAAGTGTTTCCTTTCAAATGGTACCAAGAATATGCATATCCTTGCTTCAGGGCCTGAGCTACAGGCAGTTACATTTTGGTATGTCATTTTGGCGAAAATTGAAAAAAACAGAATCATCTCAATTCACAGAACCATCTCAATTCATTCATTCTCTTGAGCTAGATTGTCAAATCCATTGATGAGTGAATAAATATATACACTGACGAGTGGATTTGATGCCTGTCAATGCTGTCAACCATGGAAACATCCTAATCAGGTCAGAAACACTTTCGTAAGAGAATATTCCATGATACTAATATCCCATAGAGGAGCATGCATCAGTACATTTACATTTTACAGTACATTGGCTAAAAGAGAAGTGAGATGCTGCCACAGCGTTGAAATCAAACCATTTATAGCAATTACAGAGCATGTTCTGTCATCAGTGTCAATTAAGATTTGGACGAGAGGACAATATCAACCGTATGTAGTCTATTCTTAATTATGTATTCATTTAGTAGTCAATATTACAAACTTAGGCCAAAGTCTACCTACCTAGTAATATGATTTAGACGATCAGATCGCCTGATGATGAACTGTGTATAGTATGGGCCAAGAACAGATGCTTATGCAGTTGACCTTCAAATTGTGACGCTATTGCATCTGTGCAACAGAGTGGAAAGGTTACTCATGGTCTGGCATCAGTGTAATTTCAAAATGCATTATATTCTCCTTCATTTGGTAATGCAGTGGAATTACCACTAGGCATTGAACAGCCTTGCTCCCATTGCACACAATTATAGTTTCCCGTCGGGAAACATTGAATTTATATTATTGAGTTAAAGGCTATGTGGTGAGCATTTTCCACTAGTGTTATTTGAATTGCCTTATAATGCCTAATGGTCTTTAATTAACATGCTGAATTAATGAAGTATCAATAATAATGAATTACATTGCTAATTCATATACCAATGGTCTGGCTAAGCCTTAAGGTTTTCGACAATTAATTTGTGACCATTTAGCAATTAAGTGATAGCACATTAATTATTTTTATTGAAAGAAAAAATAATCATGTTCTGTGTTGAAATCATGTTATGTGTTTGTGGTGAAGAGTGTCAAATTAGTCTGTGGGGATTTTGCCTTGGTCTGATAATTATCTCAAGTATGAATAAAAATTCAGCCTGAGGAGGATGTTGGAGTTTGATCTCTGCTTCAAATAAGAAACTATTTGTATTCATCACAACATCAATTACTTTGTAGCTTGTGATCTATAATACCTGCAATGAGCACTGATTTCCCTGTTTCTGTCAATAGCTCTTTAGTCCACTGGAAAAAAGAAGAATTGATTGACGTGCATTTTCGGTGAAATACTGTGAATCTCCTGGAACGATTCATAGGATCATCTTTGTTTGACTGCTCACCACAGTGACTCATGTCTACAGATGAGGCTTTATATTGAATGTATGTGTAGTAACTTTTCTAAATGATATACATTAGGTCTACTAATATAAATCATGTAAATTGATACCCCGTTATATTTTGTAAAAATCTCAATCATGTTTGTGAAGCTCAGTATAAATCACCCCAGTGTCACTCAAACCTGGCAATGAAACTCTGATGAATAACTTTGACCTTAAGGAATGACTATGTTAATACAGTGTGATCAATCCAGCCTAGAGCGAATAATATAAGGTCACCAGTAGCTAGGTTTCCATCCAATCGGCAACAGATCTTCATGCGACTATTCAAAAATAAGCGCATTTTCCCACCAGTGGTGTTTTTCCACCAAACAGACTTGTTGCCGATTTAAAAATGAGTGTGTGATGACGTACAGTAGTGCACACAAAATGTACTTTTTCAGTTACGTTTTCATGTACCCAAAACAAATTCTGTGTGTTCCATTGCTTTTTCAACTCTACCAATAGTTTTGTCACAAAAACTGTTAAATAGCAAATGTGCCTACTCTGGTCTTGGCATGTGTGCTCTAGCCAACGAGCTCACAGGTAGGCTGCGGGAAGGCTGTACGGATAGGGTTGTCTACATGACGAGATTATTATGGGTAAGAGCGAAACTATTTGTATTTGTCAAACAGCAGTCAAGCATCAATCACCATGTCACCAGAATAATACCCTCGGTATTTATTGGAAAGGAGCATCAAGATCACCGTGCACCATCCTGTGAAGTTCATGATAACTTATTTCATCTGTAGCCTAATAAACTGTTTGGTTTCCCCGAGTCATAGTGGGAGAACCACACACCATATAATTGTGTGACTCCAAGTTTACTTCGATATAATGGTAATATTTGTACATAAAGGCTTTTGCACCAAAATTTCTCGCATAATACATTTTTCCCGACACAAAAAAATCCCACCATGTCGAATGAACAAATTATGTTATAAAATTGTACCGAAACGACCTGTTTCCGTCACAGCTGCCATGATTTTTTTGACACAGTCGGACTTTACTCACATAAAAACTATGGATGGAAACGTGGTTAGAATTTTTCGAGATTTGCAAAGGCCTTTTGAAGAATATTCAAAGCCGTATTCAAATTCCAAGTGCAGTTATGGTGTCTCTTCCATAATTATTGTCATTAAGGTAATATTTCCTCAACAAAAATTGGTTATCCACATTTTTGTAGTTACGAGTCCTAGTGTCTAATGTTGCTTGGAACTCTACCAGTCCATGATTTACATGACTGTTCAAGTCCAGTTGCGATTCAGTCCGACAGTTTATGAATGGTCATATTCCTTTCTCTAGACAAAGGTGTCAGGACAATTAAGTGGTGGCCTAATCATCTAGGAGAGGCTTTTGTGTGACAGTGGTTCTCCTCAAGCCCAAGTAAAGCTCAGCCACCGGAGCTGCTAAATTAATGACCTTTTTACCACAGCCTTCCTCATTTTAATGAATCAATATCGCCAATCAATTGGGTCTGAATTATAGTGGGTAATTAAGAAGACGCACCATTAACACAGGCCGCAGGGACTCCTTGTAGCTAGAGGGTGGATAAAGCTTGGTTGCCCACAAATGTGTCCATTACCCTAAGCCTACAAAAATGACTCTAGTTCAAGGGTTCATTTGTGGGATGTGGCTTACTGTATATATACCGTTGAAGTTGGAAGTTTACATACACTTAGGTTGGAGTCATTAAAACTCATTTTTCAACCACTCCACAAATTTCTTGTTAACAAACTATAGTTTTGACAGGTCGGTTAGGACATCTACTTTGTGCATGACACAAGTAATTTTTCCAACAATTGTTTACAGACAGATACTTCACTTATAATTCACTGTATCACAATTCTAGTGGGTCAGAAGTTTACGTACACTAAGTTTACTGTGCCTTTAAACAGCTTGGAAAATTCCAGAAAATGATGTCATGGCTTTAGAAGCTTCTGATAGGCTAACTGACATAATTTGAGTCAATTGGAGGTGTACCTGTGGATGTTTTTCAAGGTCTACCTTCAAACTCAGTGCCTCTGCTTGACATCATGGGAAAATAAAAAGAAATCAGCCAAATTGTAGACCTTCACAAGTCTGGTTCATCATTTGGAGCCATTTCCAAATGCCTGAAGGTACCACATTCATCTGTACAAACAATAGTACGCAAGTATAAACACCAGGAAGGAGACGCGTTCTGTCTCCTACAGATGAACGTACTTTGGTGCGAAAAGTGCAAATCCATCCCAGAACAACAGCAAAGGACCTTATGAAGACACTGGAGGAAACAGGTACAAAAGTATCTATATCCACAGTAAAACGAGTCCTATATCGACATAACCTAAAAGGCCGCTCAGCAAGGAAGAAGCCACTGCTCTAAAACCGCCATTAAAAATCCAGACTTGGGGACAAAGTTCGTACTTTTTGGTCCGATGAAACAAAAATAGAACTGTTTGGCCATAATGACCATCGTTATGTTTGGAGGAAAAGGGGGAGGCTTGCAAGCCGAAGAACACCATCCCAACCATGAAGCACGGGGGTGGCAGCATCATGTTGTGGGGGTGCTTTGCTGCAGAAAAGACTGGTGCACTTCACAAAATAGATGGTCTCATGAGGAAGGAAAATGATGTGGATATATTGAAGCAACATCTCAAGACATCAGTCAGGAAGTTAAAGCTTGGTCGCAAATGGGTCTTCCAAATGGACAATGACCCCAAGCATACTTCCAAAGTTGTGGCAAAATGGCATAAGGACAACAAAGTCAAGGTATTGGAGTGGCCATCACAAAGCCCTGACCTCAATCCTATAGAAAATGTGTGGGCAGAACTAAAAAAGCATGTGCGAGGAAGGAGGCCTACAAACCTGACTCAATTACACCAGCTCTGTCAGGAGGAATAGGCCAAAATTCACCCAACTTATTGTGGGAAGCTTGAGGAAGGCTACCCGAAACGTTTGACCCAAGTTAAACAATTTAAAGGCAATGCTACCAAATACTAATTGAGTGTACGTAAAAGTCTGACCCACTGGGAATGTGATGAAAAGCTGAAATAAATAATTATCAGGAATTGTGTAAGGAATTGTGAAAAACTGAGTTTAAATGTATTTGGCTAAGGTGTATGTAAACTTCCGATTTCAACTGTATATATACACACACAGACACAGACACACACAGTACCCGTCAAAAGTTTGGACACATCTACTCATTCAAGGGTTTTTCTTTATTTTTACTATTTTCTACATTGTAGAAAAGTAGTAAAGACATCAAAACTATGAAATAGCACAAATGGTATCATGTAGCAACCAAAAAAGTGTTAAATCAAAATATACACGCTTGGCATTCTCTCAACCAGCTTCACCTGGAATGCTTTTCCAACAGCCTTCACGGTGTTCCCACATATGCTGAGCCCTTGTTGGCTGCTTTTCCTTCTCTGTGGTCCAACTCATCCCAAACCATTTCAATTGGGTTGAGGTCGGTTGATTGTGGAGGACAGGTCATCTGATGCAGCACTTTATCATTCTCTTTCTTGGTCAAATAGCCCTTACACAGCCTGGTGGTGTGTTGGGTCATTGTCTTGTTAAAAAAATTATTATTGTCCCACTAAGCCGAAACAAGATGGGATGGCGTATCGCTGCAGATGCAAAATGCTGTGGTAGCCATGCTGGTTAAGTGTGCCTTGAATTCTAAATAAATCACAGACAGTGTCACCAGCAAAGCACCCCCACACCATCAAACCTTCTCCTCCATGCTTCAGTGGGAACCACACATGCAGACATCATCTATTCACCTACTCTGCGTCTCACAAAGACACTGCAGTTGGAACCAAAAAATGTCAAATTTGGACTCATCAGACCAAAGAACAGATTTCCACCAGTCTAATGTCCATTGCTCGTGTTTCTTTGCTCAAGCAAGCCTTTCCTTCTTATTGGTGTCCTTTCGTAGTGGTTTCTTTGCAGCAATTCGACCATGAAGGCCTGATTCACGCAGTCTCCTCTGAACAGTTGATGTTGAGATGTGTCTGTTACTTGAACTCTGTGAAGCATTTATTTGGGCTGCAATCTGAGGTGCAGTTAACTCTAATGAACTTGTCCTCTGCAACAGAGGTAACTCTTCCTTTCCTGGGTCTTCCTTTTCTGTGGCTGTCCTCATGACAGCCAGTTTCATCATAGCGCTTGATGGTTTTTGTGACTGCACTTGAAGAAACTTTCAAAGCTCTTGACATTTTCCACATTGACTGACCTTCATGTCTTAAAGTAATGATGGACTGTCGTTTCTGTTTGTCAATTGGGGAGAAAAAAAAACACTAACCCTCTACGACTATGTGAAAAATACCTCTGTACTTTTCTCTACTCCAAGAAAAATCAAACATGAAAATTGCAAATTCACACGTGAGGAGTAAGTAAGAAAACTCCACATGTGACATTGACAATTTTGCATTTTCATATGTGGAAATGAACTTGCAATTCCACATGTGAAAGTGAGATTTTCACATTAACGTTTTTCATATTTGAAACTGCAATTTGATTTATACGTGTGATTGTTTTTCTCATATGAACTTGGAATTCCACATGTGAAAGTGAAAATCTCACTTTTCACATGAAATCAAATTGAAAAAAAATCCAATCCAATTTTATATGTCACATGCGCCAAATAAAACTGGTGTAGACTTTACCGGGAAATGCTTGCTTACGAGCCCTTCCCAAAAATTCAGAATTTAAAATAGTAACACGAGGAATGAAATACAGTACACAAGAATGGAGCTATACTGTATACAGGGAGTACCAGTACCAGATCAATGTGCAGAGGAATGAGGTACAGCATTTTTGAAGGCAGGGTAAAGTGACTAGACATCAGGATATACAGTACAATAATATGAGTAAAATAAAGAAGTGTAAAAGTGTGTGTGTGTGTGTGTGTGTGTGTGTGTGTGTGTGTGTGTGTGTGTGTGTGTGTGTGTGTGTGTGTAATGTGGATGTACAGTATGCGTGTTTGTGTTGTGTCGGTCTGCGTGTGTGTGTTGTGTATGCGTGCGTAGTGTATGTGAATGTGTGTGGGAGTGTCAATGTAGTGTGTGTGAGTGTATGTTTATATATAGTGTAGTGAGTGTGCGTAGGGCCAGTGCAGGAGAGTCATAACAGATAGTTTGGGTACCATTAATTGATTCATTATTTAGAAGCCTGGCTATTTAGCAGTCTTATGGCTTGGGGGTAGAAGCTGTCTCGGGGCCTGTGGTTAAGGGCAGTGCATTTGCCATACCAAGCGGTGATTCAGTCAGTCAAGATGCTCTCGAGGGTGCAGCTGTAGAACTTTGAGAATCCGAGGGTACATGCCAAATCTTTTCAGTCTTCTGAGGGGGAAGAGGCACTGCCATGCCCTCTTAATGAGTGTGTCGGTGTGTGTGGACCATTATAGTTCCTTACAGATGTGGACGCCAAAGGACTTGAAGCTCTTGACCCGCTCCACAACAACCCTGTTGATGTGGATGGGGGTGTGCTCTCCCCTCTTTCTCCTATATACCACGACCAGCTCCTTGGTCTTACAGACATTGAGGGAGAGGTTGTTGTCCTGGTCTCTGACCTCCTCCCTGTAGGCTGACTCATCGCCGTCGGTGATCAGGCCTACCAGCGTCGTGTCGTCAGCAAACTTGATGATGGTGTTGGAGTCGTGCATGGCCACGCAGTCTTGGGTAAACAGGGAGTACAGGAGGGGACTAAGCACACACCCCTGAGGGGCCTCCGTGTTGAGGGTCAGCGTGGCGAAGGTGTTGTTGCCTACCCTCACCACAGGGTGCTTTCACGCAAGGCACAGTTATTTTCCTTGAAGCTAGTTATTGTCTGCAACAAGCATTGGAGCCGGTGTAATAAGATTCCACATTCCTCCTATATTGTCCTTTTGCGTGTTTGATGTCTCGTCGGAGGATGTAGCGGGCTTTCTTGTATGTGTCCGTGTCCCGTTCCAAACCAAAAAGCAGTAGCTCTAGCCTTTAGCCCAGCACGGATATTGCCTGTAATCCATGCTTTTTGGTTTGGATATGTTCTTAAAGTCACTATGGGGACGACATCATCTATGCACTTATGAAGCCCATGACTGTTGTGGTAAACTCCACAATGCAATCGGCTGAATCGCTGAACATATCCTAATCTGTACCAGCAAAACAGTCTTGTAGCCTCGCGTCTGCTTCATCCAACCACTTCCGTTTGGGATTTTCTTTTAAAACAGGAAGCAGGAGAACGGAGTCATGGTCAGATTTGCCGAAGGGAAGACGAGGGAATTGCAAGTTCACATGTGGGGTTGAAATAATGTGAAAAAATTGCGTTAATATGTTGCAGTAGCAATTTTTCCACCGGTAGAATTTGGGTGACCACATCTAAAAATTTCAAATGCGGGACAAGGAAACGATTTTGCGGGACATTATTGGAAGAGTGGACAGAATAAATGTTTTGGGGCAGGTTAATGGATCACGTTCAAATGACGACATAGTTCTGCTGTATGAGGGTCACTGTCTGTTAAAAGGGCAATCCTTAGTTACTACATTCTCCAGCTCCATCCCTCCACTTGTTAGTGATACTGTAGTGGGGAGAGTACTTTGTTATGGTTCAATTAAGGATTGCTGTTTTAAACAACTTTAATGCAGTAATAATAGTGTATTATAAGGTGCAATCCTCTAGTGAGTGAGTTACTTTTGTTCCAATATCAAACAAAACTTCTGAAGTCGAGAACAAAATTCTTAGTATTCTGAACAAAACTAATGATATTGAAAGCAAAACATAAACGCAAAAGTATTGATATTACATTTACGTCATTTAGCAGACGCTCTTATCCAGAGCGACTTACAGTAGTGAATACAAACATTTCATACATTTTTTTTTTCCTGTGCTGGCCCCCCGTGGGAATCGAACCCACAACCCTGGTGTTGCAAACACCATGCTCTACCAACTGAGCTACAAGGAAGGCTATTAAAACAAAATATTGCAAGGAAATCATTTCGAAATGCGAGAACTAAATGTATTGTAAATGGATGCAAAAAAAGTGTTTTGCGATTAGGCTAAATAAAATGCCTCCCTCTTTCCTGCAATTTTCCCTATATTTGGTTGTGTTACCCTAGCCTTTGCTTTTGCTGCATTTTTTCCCAGTTGCAAGTTCGGCACATTCATTCCAGCAAAACAGCAACCTGCTGGTTTTCTTCTGAAGCTAAGCAGGGTTGGTCCTGGTCAGTTCCTGGATGGGAGACCAGATTTAGCTGGAAGTGGTAAGAATAAATGTATGAAACTCATGTGTCTGACCCATGTCAACATTAAAAAGAAAAAAAATGCATTTTTGCACTTTTTTGTTGTTGTAAGGGCTGTCTTATATTCCTATGAGAACTCAATGTTTTTTTATCAGGCACTTGCAGCCAGGCATTTTGGGATTGACAGACTAATATGTTTATTGGAGCTCATTCATTTTGGCAGTAGTTGTGAGAGAGAAATCGTTTTTCACTAGACAACTGTATGATGCTGCTTTTGCATTTACTGTGCCAAGTACAGAGCCAACATGGACAGTCTCTTAACATCACTGAGGTATAGCGTTTATGGTGAACAAAAACTCTTAGTGAAGCTATTGGCGGTTGAAGCCAAGTAGATGTAATTCAATGAAACTACAAGTGCATCCTATGGGAAGTTGTTTATTAGCAAAAACATCGTGCTAGAAGCACTCTGCTGGCCTCTAAGAAAACGCACAGTGACGAGAAGGATGTTTACATTACAAATCAATACCTAAATGGGGCTAAAAATCTATTGATTTATTTGCCACAAACTACTGTGATAATGGATGGAGATGCATTCGGATATCCCAAGCATAATTTATACCTAGCATTGCAAGTTTCTTTCACAATTAAGTAGTATTGTTAAATGGTAGCAACTGCCATAAGATCAACCAGAGGTCAAGCCCATTGCAGAGGTTAATAGTTGTGCAGAAAGTAATAAATAGCTAAACTGCTACAGTGTCTCACATGATGTAATGGTATTATAAAAGGATATTGCTCCTGGCTGAGAGCAGTGCAGTTTAAGAAATGGCTGGGGTTTGATGTGTACCATATCTTTACTGTTGGAGTTGCTTGTGTAACATTAAAGATAATTGTCATTGACAGCATCTACTACTTTCTTTGTTTTCGGGGCGTGCCTCACAGCTAAAGGCAACGCTGAAGAGGAGCAGCGTGACTTCCATAGACCATGACAAGATGAATAGTCTTAAAACTGAAGTGAAATAATAAACGAACGAAGATCCAACATTTATTCAAGTCTGTTGAACTCCTCAGACACTGTCTTTTTCCCTTTTTTTGCGGAAGGAACGCTAGGGTTATACTTTGATACCTCATCCAAGAGAAAATGGAGTGAAACACATGGTTTTGGGTGCGGCATTTACCGTGTCCTCCCTCACTTCCCCTTCCATTCATCACTTGAGAACGTGTGTCCATTGAACTGAGTATGGGAGCTGAACAAAGCTCGAGACGTTATGAGCTCCCTGTCATGCGGTGAACATAAATCACTGTTTGCCATCGAGAATATAGATAGTATTGATTTTATATAAAACATTTTAGCTAGCAGTGTTTCGCTCCATGAATGGGGTGAATAGCTTTCAAGGCCATGCACTCTTTTAAAGGATTATGTATGCCTGTGGCGCTAAAGTAGTTGGACTGTTAGAGGGACAGTATTTTTCCCATTCCTGGGGCACTGCCTCATCACACGCCTCAAATGCTATAGCCATTCTCTCTACCTCTGGCGTAGGAGTTGGAGCCGTTTCGGCTTTCACTCTGCAAAAAGTTTCCACGTCATTTCAACCAAAAAATGTAATGTGATGATATTGAGTCAACGTGGAAAACTGATTGGATTTGCAAAAAGTCATCAACGTAAGGGAATTTTTAAATGTTTTACCTAAATCCAATGACAGGGTTTCACATTGAATCAACTAAAATGTCTGTGTCCAGTGGGCTGCATTGGTTGCTGTGGCCATCTGTTAATAAAGAGTAGCCATACAGTATCAATCAAAAGACCGACCAGTGAAATTACACGATTAGCATACTTTATGTAAATTATACTGTACCTTGCCATTTTTACAGTGCATTGGGGAAATACAATATTTGAATTGATGTGTTCAAATTAACATATATTGTACAACCAAATCACATTATTATGCAACTCTGGCTGTGAAGCTTTAAACTCTGGCTAAAAAGTGTCCACCTTCCCACATCTAAGCCAACTTTAGGTCCCATTTCCTGTCCCCTGACTCACACATTATTTCACAGTACTGTGATTTGGCTGTAAGTGAAGTTTCAAAAAAGTGCTTTGAATTTAAGCAGGGATACATTTCAGCCTGCTTCACCTCATTTTACCCTGCAATGCTTTAGGGGCTGTCTCCTTAGATGTCGAATATTAACTTGATCACTCTTTTGTTGCAAAGAATTGTCCAGGAAATTGTCCAGGAAATTCAAATGAGCAATTCTCTTTCTCTCGATGTGGGGGCAGTCGAGTCATTGGGATCTGGGTTTATTATCTTAAAACAATGTTCTCTCTTGCTCGCTCAAGCGTTGTAGGCCTAGGTCCTATTACTGCAACATTCAAATGTTCAAAAATGTATCTCCAAATGCAGCCATACACATCAACAACCGTTGTTTTATATAGCTTAACAACACAAGATAGTTATTGGTCTCCACTAGGCTACGACATACAAGTGTCTAGTGTATCCTAAGGTTACGTATGAACTGTCAAAATGGAGTTCAGTTGTGGCCTGGGTTTGTCTAGCGGTTAGGGCCGCTGCCTTCACCGTGTCGGCATGGGTTCGATTCCGGCCCGTCTGGCACAAATAACGCTATATTCCAATTGACTTGTAGTAGTAACACATTTAAAATATGGACAGTCCAGGCTTATTTTACCCCTGCTCTTGATAAGAAATGACCAAACAAGACACTTTGGATAACATAAATAGTAAAGGAATAAAATGATAATAGTACAGCAACATTAGTTTCCATTCATACAAAGTGTCGGATAAATTGCCATTGGCTGTGGTAAACGAGGAAATACTTTATTTCTGTCAAATAAATTCATCAAATAGATGAATTGCCCTTAGTCTGTTCATAAAGGACAATGTTTTTCCCATAACAATACCAATCAGAGGGTGAACAAATCTTGAAAGACTTTGGTTGCAAGCAGGACTAAGTCAGACCGGAATAGGCGAAACGAGAAGGCTCACTCTTGGCAAAATAAATCCAGAATAAGCCCAATGCGTTTCTATGGGCTTAATATGCAGACCTAAGCTTGTCGCCTGTCTTCCTGCCTTTGGGACAACTACCATTGTTAGGGCGGAGACATGAGTGTCTCATCGTTATTTACAGATCTCTGACTAAGGTAACATTGACATCCACTTTTAGGGAGCGGTAATGATGTGACCAATTATGGTTGCAATTGTGATCAGCAGTGCGGGTAAATTTAGCACATATTGATGGTTTAATGCGATATCAGTTGGCGATAACCCTCTAGTCCCATCGATGGTTACAATAGACACTTGTTAAATCATTATATAGAGTACCACAGTATGAGTCATAATACCCATAAAACCTGGCCATCAAACAGGTAAATGGTTCCAATCGTTTTTCCACCATTCATTTTCCCATTCGAGGGTTTTAGAAACACTTAAAATAAGGGCTGTGTTTTGTGTAGACTTACCCTGGCGTTACGTTTTGATAACAGTCTAAATCTCTCTAGGACAAGGTGACTTTCAGTAAACTTACTAGTTACAAATTTTGTTTGGTCATTTTTTACACCTCATGGTAAACTGTGACAGCAAACAAAAAGGACAACAAATTTGTGCAATTGATTTGACATTCATTTATTATTAAAGCCTGCAATGCTTGCAGATGTCCCCCGCAAACGGAGTCTCCAATGGAGACTGACATCAAACAAAGTCAATAGGCTGTACAGTTTCAATTAAGGTAATTCAATGGTGACTTACAGTTGAAGTTGGAAGTTTACATACACCTTAGCCAAATACATTTAAACTCAGTTGTTTTCACAATTCCTGACATTTAATCCTAGTAAAAGTTCTGTCTTAGGTCAGTTAGGATCACCACTTTATTTTAAGAATGTGAAATGTCAGAATAATAGTAGAGAGAATTATTTATTTCAGCTTGTATTTCTTTCATCACATTCCCAGTGGGTCAGAAGTTTACATACACTCAATTAGTATTTGGTAGCATTGCCTTTCAATTGTTTAACTTGGGTCTAACGTTTCAGGTAGCCTTCCACAAGCTTCCCACAATAAGTTTGAATTTTGGCAAATTCTTCCTTACAGAGCTGGTGTAACTGAGTCAGGTTTGTAGGCCTCCTTGCTCGCACACGCTTTTTCAGTTCTGCCGACAAATGTTCTATAGGATTGAGGTCAGGGCTTTGTGATGGCCACGCCAATACCTTGACTTTGTTGTCCTTAAGTCATTTTGCCACAACTTTGGAAATATGCTTGGGGTCATTGTCCATTTGGAAGCCCCATTTGCGACCAAGTTTTAACTTCCTGACTGATGTCTTGAGATGTTGCTTCAATATATCCACATAATTTTCCTACCTCATGATGCCATCTATTTTGTGAAGTGCACCAGTCCCTCCTGCAGCAAAGCACCCCCACAACATGATGCTGCCACCCCCGTGCTTCATGGTTGGGATGGTGTTCTTCGGCTTGCAAGCCTCCCCCTTTTCCTCCAAACATAACGATGGCCAAACAGCTCTATTTTTGTTTCATCAATGTCTGTCATTCATCATTTCTCCAGAAGAGTGTGATCTTTGTCCCCATGTGCAGTTGCAAACCGTAGTCTGGCTTTTTTATGGCATTTTTCGAGCAGTGGCTTCTTCCTTGCTGAGCGGCCTTTCAGGTTATGTCGATGTAGGACTCGTTTTACTGTGGATATAGATATTTTTGTACCTGTTTCCTCCAGCGTCTTCACAAGGTCCTTTGCTGTTGTTCTGGAATTGATTCGCACTTTTCGCACCAAAGTATGTTCATCTCTAGGAGACAGAACGTGTCTCCTTCCTGGGCGGTATGACGGCTGTGTGGTCCCATGGTGTTTATACTTGCATACTATTGTTTGTACAGATGAACGTGGTACCTTCAGGCGTTTGGAAATTGCTCCCAAGGATGAACCACATTTACATTTAAGTCATTTAGCAGACGCTCTTATCCAGAGCGACTTACAGTAGTGAATGCATACATTTCATTTCATGCCTTTTTTTATTTTTTGTACCTCCACAGACTTGTGGAGGTCTACAATTTTTTTTCTGAGATCTTGGCTGATTTCTTTTGATTTTCCCATGATGTCAAGCAAAGAGGCACTGAGTTTGAAGGTAGGCCTTGAAATACATCCAGAGGTACACCTCCAATTGACTCAAATGATGTCAATTAGCCTATCAGAAGCTTCTAAAGCCATGACATCATTTTCTGGAATTTTCCAAGCTGTTTAAAGGCACAGTCAACTTAGTGTATTTAAACTTCTGACCCACTGGAATTGTGATACAGTGAATTATAAGTGAAATAACCTGTCTGTAAACAATTGTTGGAAAAATGACTTGTGTCATGGACTAAGTAGATGTCCTAACCGACTTGCCAAAACTATAGTTTGTTCACAAGAAATTTGTGGAGTGGTTGAAAAACAAGTTTTAATGACGGCAAACTAAGTGTATGTAAACTTCCGACTTCAACTGTATCTGTTAATGTGCACAATTTCATAAAAAATGTACATGGTACTCGAGACATTGGAATCATTTTACAAATTCAATAGCATTAATGAACATTTATTTCACACTATCATTTCAAGTACATGTGATGGTAAATGCATACTAAGACGATTTACACCAAGTGTGATGTTTATTTTTCACTCAGAATGAACAGGTAAGTAAAACAACAATCAATACCGAAATTGCACTATCAATCATGTTACTAGTATGCAAATCAGACATTTTAACATGGAATTAAATTGACGTCAACTTCTTTTTTTAGCTAAACCTAATCCTTTTCTTAACCTTAACCTATTCCTCCTAACCTGCTACGAAAATACATTTTTTGACAAAAGCTCTGCCCCTTCTAGACAAAACCAGATTTACCCTCCATCCTCCTTCTCTTCCGAATCTCTCCTTTCCAATTTGAAGGGTATTTTATTTTCTTGACAGGCCCGTTCTCCTCCCCCTCGGATGTGCCGCTACAAGCTGTAAATAAAAAGACACACAAAATACTTGACTTCTAGTAGATGGCACAAAAAGGTTTACAGAGGTGATACATGACCTTGCTTATAGACCTTGTCATGAAACCGGAATGACATTTAGACTCACACAATGAGAGAGAGCAGTGCGTGGGAGGATGCTGCCAAAAAACAGAGATCATATAGGGAGCTACAACACAGTTATTCAACTTTTTCTGGTCATATTCTAGGTTAAAGTTTAATAATCCGTTAGCTTCCAAGCCATTTGATTTGCACTTGTCCTCAAAACATAATTGCAACAGCAAAATTATAACTTAGAAATACAATATCTTAATCCAGAAATATATAATATCACAAAGGCAGAAGGTAATTAAAGTGCAACTTACCTCGTGTTTGATCATGTCTGGCTGACAACCTAAGAACAAAAAATATAACAAAGAAATAAATCTGCATAAAAAAATCAGCAGAAATTAGGTGTGCTTCACTTCAAGAGCCGTGCTGGTGATAAAACTGGGTTTGACGGACAGCTGAGAGCCAGTGGACTTAAGAGTTTTGATGACATGCTACACTATATATACAAAGGTATGTGGACACCCCTTCAAATTAGTGGATTCGGCTATGCCACTTTTCCAACAAGTCAGTTCGTCAAATTTCTGCCCTGCTAATACTGGCACGGTCAACTGTAAGTGCTGTTATTGTGAAGTGGAAATGTCTAGGACCAACAACGGCTTAGACGCAAAGTGGTAGGGCACACAAGTTCACAAAATGGGACTGCTGAGTGCCAAAGCGCGTACTACGCAAAAATTGTCTCTGTTACAACACTCTCTACCGAGTTCCAAATTGCCCCTGGAAGCAACGTCTTCACAATAACTGTTTGTCGGGAGCTTCATGAACTGGGTTTCCATGACCGAGCAGCCGCACACAAGCCTAAGATCACCATGC
The DNA here is from genome assembly GCF_901001165.1 of Salmo trutta. Classification (NCBI taxonomy): domain Eukaryota; kingdom Metazoa; phylum Chordata; class Actinopteri; order Salmoniformes; family Salmonidae; genus Salmo; species Salmo trutta. Next base: position 39,897,760 of record NC_042976.1, on the reverse strand, counting down.
GCAATACCAAGCGTTGGCTGGAGTGGTGTAAAGCTTGCCGCCATTGGACTGTGGAACAGGGGAAACACATTCTCTGGAGTGATGAATCAAGCTTCACCATCAGGGCAGTTTTGGGGAAGGCCCTGTTATTCCTGTTTCAGCAGGACAATGCCCCCGTGCACAAAGCAAGTTCCATACAGAAATAGTTTGAGGTCGGTGTGGAAGAACTTGACTGGCCTGTACAGAGCCCTGACCTCTACCCCATCTAACACCCTTGGGAGGAATTGGAACGGCGACTGCGAGCCAGGCCTAATCGTCCAACATCAGTGCCTGAATTCACTAATGCTCTTGTGGCTGAATGGAAGCAAGCCTCCACAGTAATGTTCCAACATTTAGTGGAAAGCCTTCCCAGAATAGTGGAGGCTGTTATAGAAGCAAAGGGGGACCAACTCCAAGACAATGAGATGTTCAACGAGCAGGTGTCCACATACTTTTGGTCATATAATGCATTTTGAATACATTTCATTGGTCAAGGGGTTGTGAAACGTTCATACAGACGTAGAGGAACATAAACTCAGAAAAAAAAGAAAACGCCCCTTTTTTAGGACCCTGTCTTTCAAAGATAAATCCAATTAACTTCACAGATCTTCATTGTGAAGGATTTAAACTCTGTTTCCCATGCTTGTTCAATGAACCATAAACAATTAATGAACATGCACCTGTGGAACGGTCGTTAAGACACTAACAGCTTACAGACGGTAGGCAATTAAGGTCACAGTTATGAAAACTTTGGACAGTAAAGAGACCTTTCTACTGACTCTGAAAAACACCAAAAGAAAGATGCCCAGGATGGCAACAACAACTACCCAAGTTACACCAGGAACGCACAATCCATCCATCAGTGCTCAGACTGTCCGCAATAGGCTGAGAGAGGCTGGACTGAGGGCTTGTAGGCCTGTTTTAAGGCAGGTCCTCACCAGACATCACTGGCAACAACGTCGCCTATGGGCACAAACCCACCGTTGCTGGACCAGACAGGACTGGAAAAAAGTGCTCTTCACTGACGAGTCGAGGTTTGGTCTCACCAGGGGTGATGGTCGGATTCGCGTTTATCGTCGAAGGAATGAGCGTTACACTGAGGCCTGTACTCTGGATCATTTACCTTACATTTTACATTTTAGTCATTTAGCAGACGCTCTTATCCAGAGCGACTTACAGTAGTGAATGCATACATTTCATGCATTTTCTTTTTGTACTGGCCCCCCGTGGGAATCGAACCCACAACCCTGGCGTTGCACACACCATGGAGGTGGAGGGTCCGTCATGGTCTGGGGCGGTGGTGTGTCACAGCATCATCGGACTGAGCTTGTTGTCATTGCAGGCAATCTCAACACTGTGCGTTACAGGGAACGTCATCCTGACATGACCCTCCAGCATGACCATGCCACCAGCCATACTGCTTGTTCTGTGCGTGATTTCCTGCAAGACAGGAATGCCAGTGTTCTGCCATGGCCAGTGAAGAGCCCGGATCTCAATCCCATGGAGCACGTCCGGGACCTGTTGGATCAGAGGGTTGGGGCTAGGGCCATTCCCCCCAGAAATGTCCGGGAACTTGCAGGTGCCTTGGTGGAAGAGTGGGGTAACATCTCACAGCAAGCACTACAGTACTTAATGCAGCTGGTGGCCACACCAGATACTGACTGTTACTTTTGATTTTGACCCCCCCTTTGTTCAGGGACACAATATTCCATTTCTGTTAGTCACATGTCTGTGGAACTTGTTCAGTTTATGTCTCAGTTGTTGAATCTTATGTTCATACAAATATTTACACATGTTAAGTTTGCTGAAAATAAACGCAGTTGACAGGGAGAGGATATTTCTTTTTTTGCCGAGTTTTTATAATATAAATTCAAAAATGAAAATCACCAATTTTGGTAGGGAAGTTTTCACCTGACACCGACGATTTAATATAAATCGATGTAACTGAAGTGATTTGGTAAAATGTAACGGAGTAAAAAGTTAATTACTTTCTGTAATTGAGTACAATTACAGCCCACAGAGAGTAACTACAAAAGTACTAGTCGCTCCAAAAAAGGTCAGTAGAGGGACGGATTTGAACCCATGGCATGTGTGTGCCGTTTTCAGTAGCAGTACACGCAGGACCACACAGGTGCTGATAAATGTATTTTGCCTAATGCTTGCCTTGAACATCATTTAAAAAAAAAAGATTTTTCCCTAACGAGAAATACATCTACCCCAACAAATATTGTCAATTTATTGTAATCCAAATAAGAATTCACACGAGAAACGCTACTTGAGCTGTGACGCACAGTGGACCTGCAGTCTAAGTTATTGTATAGCATACAAACCCTCCTGGCAGTGATTCTAAATATTAAATATCCTTTATTTTCCAGGATTATTTTCCTACTGCGACGACATGGGTCATATTACGATCCGACATCTGTACATCATCCCACAGCAGCCCAAACTTAGTTGGAGCTCCGATTCCTCCATAGGAAAACGTGTCCTCTGTCAATGTCTAGCGATGTGACAGTGAGGAATGGCCCCTGAGCTGCAGACTCACTATCCTGCAGGCCCTCTGGCTCTCTGAAATGGCTCTGTTGGGGCCTCGCAGCTCTCACTGCTGATCTATCACATCTCTGACACCGCAACACACACATAAAAAGTTAGAGGGCAAATTTAATGGAGCATTTGAAAATTTGTCATCTAAAACCGAGACTAAAAAAATGTGTCATACGGTCTCATTGTCAGCCCCCAACTTTCTATGATATTCCCCTTCAATTATCTCTAATGATAGTAATTCCATGTTTTGAAAAGTGCAGTAGTGTAAGTGAATATAGCTTTTTCCAAAAACATAGCCGAGCGTGCCTGGAATGAGAGGGGTTGATTTGAGAGAGGATGTGAATGGACAGGGGAGGGGAAGGGAAATGGGGAGGCCATCTAACAGTAAAAGTGTCCCATCTTCATAGGCTGGTGATCAATGGAGACAAAAGGTCTGAGCAGGTGACAGGCTGACTTGTGGTGGCCCACTGTAATTGTGTTTGCTTCACAGCTTTGCCTGGAATCATAAATTATAGACGGAAAGCTGTTTGCATTAAAAGGGTCAAGGAAAATATAGCAGGTTTTATCACATGGGAATGGCAGAGAGAAAAGGCCTTCTCCCGTTCTGTTTCTGATCCCTAGCCCCTAAAACATATTGACTCTGAAAGCATATTTCATCACAGCATTTGGGAGAGAATGAGAAATGAAAAGGTCAAGGAGAGGGGCACTTTGAGAAGTCTGCAGGCACACACACATAGTGTGTGAACCAGGATCATTGGAGTTGCGTGATTGGGGCCAAGTTCTCTCTGTGTGCTGTTACATACTGTATACTGAATTTGTCTATAAAAAGTGTATTAAAATCACACACCTTGATTTGTGATCTCAGTCACTAAAGAATGACCTACTTTTGTACAATTTCAAATATACCAGTTGCTCATCACCAGTACTGATTATTGCTTGCGAGTTTAGATTTGGAGAGTTTAATAGTTTATGACAGGGAGCTTTATGTGAGTCAAACCTTTATTGAATGTGAATAGGGCATTATAATACCGGTATTATTTTTGACTTTGTTTTGAAATGCACCTCTAGTCATTATTGCCCTTTAAGTGCTTGCGTGTCTTTAAATGTCTATTGCTTGTTGCCGAAGGCTATCTACTCTTCTGTGTAATATCCAGGTTCCATAAACAAGTATCCATGTGCCAAGATTAATCACAAAGGTTCCGTAATGGCTTATCCTCTGTGAATGGCAGCTTTTTATCTCACACCCATGGGAACTGTATCTTAGCAGAAAAACATTGATAGAATAAAAGATAGGAATTATGCTTAAGATAAAATAAGGCTTTTCATTCTAAGATAATTCTAATCTAGAGTAACTTTAACTTTGTACTGAATTTTCTGCTTGAGTATGCAACATACAAATGAATCAGTTTCTAGAACACAAATGCTCGGAAATACAGAATGATACAGTATGGAAATGGAAATGGAAATGATGGTGAAATCATGTCATTATGGGTATCATGTATTACAGTATACTTCAATGTGATAAATGTTTCATGAATTAATTTCAACCTATTATTATGTACTGTTTTATATTTTCAAACATGAGTCGGTATAGTTCCTTTTGGCCATGCATTTAGAGGCTACAAAGGGGAGACGTTGTAAGCCTTTAACGGTGTGCAGAGATGAGGAACCTTAATTACCTTCCCTCCCATCTCCAGGTTCCATGGCTGCTCTTATTCTGCCAGACAATGCATCCTGCCTGACAATGCATCCTGCCTGGGTTCATCATCTACACATTGTCTGACCCCAATGAACCTGTTTATGAGCAGCCCATTAGGCCATTGTTTAACTAAGATTGCCCAATCACATCAATAGATCTTTGATTTGTGCCTTTGTCAGACATGTGCTCTTAAATTGACTTAGTTGGTAGTCAAATGTCCAGATGTAATCATCTGTTGTCTGTCAGTATGTGATCATCTTTAGGTTGGGTTGGGTTGTACTTTTCTGTGATCATCAATTGGAGTTGATATTATAATGATGGCTTAAATTGCTTTAAGGCAATTTGGCAGCTGTATAACAACAAACTGTGCCTTTGGAGGCATGTTTTAATCACTGATGTTTTTTTGTCATGAGTCTTGTTGCTTTCTGTTAAATTGGCCAGCTGCAAAGTCAAAATTGTCTATATTGTAAAAATTCATGAAATTAAAAATGTGCTTTTTGGTCTTAAGTTAAGGTTAGGCGTTAGGGTTAGCAGTGTGGTCAGGGTTAGGTTTAACATTTTATGAATTTGTGGCTGTGCCAGCTAGTGACCTCTCTGCAGAGCTGCCTATAGAACAAGATTCATGACAAAAAAACGTTAACCTGCATTTTAATCACACGGTCTCTTTGCCAGAGGAAGTTGTGTCATACTGATATTGACTTTGATGAGATGGTGGTGGCTTCATCTTATCATACCTATCATCTTCCGGTTTCTTTGTGTTCTCCCCTCTCAAATATTCCCTTTGATGATACTAACGGGAGAACCAGAGTCAAACAAGTGCACAATTCCACTTTCAAAGTTCTGTCTGACATTCCGACAATCCAGCTAATGAGTATCACAAACCTTTGTCTATGTTTCTTTCATCTCTTATTGGCGTGTGTTTGGACGTTGTAGGGTTGTAGTTTGTCCTTGTTCATCTTTAAGGACCAATTGTTTATGTGATAGGACAACCTAATTAGTGAGCTATCCTGAACATTTTTCATTTTGATTTTCAAGTTATATGCACTTACATTTGTTTTTTTAAATGTGGTAACAAATCTATAGGAATGTTCATTTAGAGCAAATTACATAAATATTTGGTTTAAACATGTTTAAAGTAATGTGTTTTAAAAGTCACACTATCACAGTCACAGTACAATGAAGGGGCTCTGAATACAACATCAACTGAGTTTTCTGAAAATAATTGAGAGAGCTAAATGGAGAAAGAAAAACAAATGCAAATATAGCTGCAAGCCCCACAGCGCCACCGTCAGGACAAATTGGACACATCACCCTTGGATAAGCTACTTTTGAACTTCTTACCACGCTTGCCAAATATCAGAACTCAAAACCAAATATCAGAACTTAAAACCAAACAGATCATGCAATATGATTTTGATGGATTTTTTTATTTTTTTTTATGATGTTGACTACTTTAAAATGTCTTCTACACCAGAACCGCTTGACCGATTGGCACCAAATGTGGTATATAGCATCTTTATACAATGGGTGAAAACAGAATTCCAGTTGGTGTCTATTCCACAAGTTATAACTGGCGAAATCTATGACGTTAAAATGCCTATTTACTCTGTTCCATCTGACTGTGCAATCCACTGTCTCATCAGCCCAGCCAAACAATTTATAAACTTGATCTCCACTATAAAAAGCATCTAGACATTGTCTCACATTTCTTTTAGACTAACATTTAGTTTTCAACAGCGGAGATTTGTATAAACCTTGCTGTCTGTCTCTCCGACATTTGCAATATTGTTCCAAATAAATGTTACTAGAAAACAGCTTAAACAAATGCAAATGCGGCTACATTTCTGTTATTCTGGCTGCACTTTTTGACGTGACTGTAAGTTAGCCGTAGTTGGCTAGCTAGCAAGCAAGGGACAAGTATGTTGCCAGCCAGTATGGCAATGGAACAGTTAGAATGAACGACTGGGTCATGTCCATAGAGAAAGAACAAAAAGACTGAACGACTGGGTCGCGTCTATAGATGCAGAACAAAAAGACTGAATGACCGGGTCGCGTCTATCAACCGAACCGATAGAACGAACAACCAGCCGGCTTGGGTAGCAACCCTAGATTTGTGTCGGGACTATATCTTGTGGAAGGATGAAATAGTATGAATAAATTCATCCAAATAACGTTTTTAATGAAAATATGTCCATCATTATTTGAATATGTTGGTAACTCGTTGTATAAAAGTGATAATGCCCTCGAAGCCGGTGTTTGGAGGATATATTGGCACGGTTTGCCGGCCCGAGACGAAACACCCGTGCCAATATATCCTCCAAACACCGGCTTCATGGGATATTATCACTTAAATAGACCCACGCAATATTTTCCAAGTCTTTAGTTCAAACAACATGGCCGTTTATAAGCCAATGAGCTTGCATTAAGGGTTATTCCCGTGCAACAGCGCCGCCATGACGCCAAACAGAACCATGCTCTACAGGTTGGCTTGACTCACATTGCTTAGCATGTGTGCCAAATCCGCATGTGAGTCAAACAGAGATAGAAATATGTCCCTGTTATAGTGCACCATGTGGTGGATCTTATTGTTCTTGTATATGTTAAGTCTTGACAGTGATTCTGTTTCAGTACAAATAACTGTGTGATTTATGCATTTATGTGCCAGGTCACACCCACATGAATGTTTATTAGTCAGTAGCAGCTACAGTATGAATACCCTTCATCTACCCTGATTGAAGTGGATTTTAACAAGTGACATCAATAAGGGATCATAGCTTCCACCTGGATTCACCTGGTCAGTTTATGCCATGGAAAGAGCAGGTGTTCATAATGTTTTGTATATCTGTTTGGCTCCGAACTGTCAAAATGAAGACCAGAATTTATGTGTTTCAATGAAAAAACATTTCTCATGAAAGTTACTCTTTAAGTGCCAGTGTCAGTACTTGTTATTTTTTTTATTAAAATGTTGCTCTGATAAACAGTACGGGAGTAGATGGATTAACTGATGTACGTTAAGAATGTTGTGTTAATCAATGGCAAGCAGTGTAGATTAATTTACATAACAGATATATCCTCTCTGCATGAATACTTGCTTTCATAATTATCCAAGCACATCATTGGACATCTAAGCACATCATTGGACATTGAGAATTGTACATCATTCAGATAACAGTTTTACCCGACTGCTGAGAGAATCATTGCCTGCTGTGAAAGCCCTTGAGCCTCTCTCTGCTCTGCCTCCTGATGGGAGACATTATGAATGCAGAACATGATAACCTTACTGTGAAATTGTAATCAATTTGGCACAGATGGATTTTAGTCCACTCTGTCCATACAGAACATTTTGAAGTCTTGTTATTGAGGAGATAAGAAGGCAGGGAGAAGCTAAACATTTGTCTCAGATACAATTTTCTCCACCTTTGATATTTTAATACACGTTTTCACAGTTTGGAAGCGTTTGCTTTCTCACCGTCTTTGACGTCTTAATTGTATACACACTTTAGTTCAACTCAATTTGATTGATTGATATCTTGATTGATTGCATGGCAATTCACCTACATTAAATGGACAAGATAAGACAGTCATGGTAGTGTTGCACGAGCACAATGAAGCCTCGATTTGTTTCACTGTAAAAGACGATGGACTGATTACTGTGGTCCTCACACCCTTTCTCTTGATTGGACTGTGCGCTCCCCCCTGCTGCGGCAGAGATCCAATACTGTATGTGATGAAGAAAGAACACGAGCGTAAAGACCAATCAACAAAAGCACCAGCTGCCATGTTAATAACAGTGCCTTGGCATGTTTGGTTGGAGATTTCTCTTCTCAAACAAACATTACCTCTTACATGTGCTCAGGCTCGCGTAGGGATCCTGACCTGCTGCTACAGGAGAGAGGAGCAGACGCTAAGGGCTGTCTGATTTAAAAACACACACACAGAAACACTGTTTTACTCTTCACTGGGACAGTGTACTGTGTTTATAGTGTGCAGAAGTATGCAAATACCTCCACCATTGCAATGTTTTGTGGTAATTGCTATCGTTTTAACTGTCAAATATTTCAATTAATTTTCATAAGTACAATAACAGTCAAAAGTTTGGACACCTTCTCATTCAAGGGTATTTCTTTATTTTTACTATTTTCTACATTGTAGAATAACAGTGAAGACATCAAAACTATGAAATAACACATGGAATCATGTAGTAACCAAATAAGTGTTAAACAAATTAAAATATATTTTAGATTCTTCAAAGTTGCCACCCTTTGCCTTGACAGCTTTGCACACGCTTGGCATTCTCTCAACCAGCTCATAAGGAATTTGGACTCCTCAGACCAAAGGACAGATTTCCACCGGTATAATGTCCGTTGCTCGTGTTTCTTGGCCCAAGCAAGTCTCTTCTTATTATTGGTGTCCTTTTAGTAGTGGTTTCTTTGCAGCAGTTCGACCATGAAGGCATGATTCACGTAGTCTCCTCTGAACAGTTGAGGTTGAGATGTGTCTGTTACTTGAACTTTGAAGCATTTATTTGGGCTGCAATCTGAGATGCAGTTAACTAATGAACTTATCCCCTGCAGCAGAGGTAGCTCTGTGTCTTCCTTTCCTGTGGCGGTCCTCATGAGAGCCAGTTTCATCATAGCACTTGAAGAAACTTTCAAAGTTCTTGAAATTGTCTGTATTGACTGACCTTCATGTCTTAAAGTAATGATGGACTGTCATTTCTCTTTGCTTATTTGAACTGGTCTTTTACCAAATAGGGCTATCGTCTGTATACCACCCCTACCTTGCCACAACACAACTGATTGTCTCAAACGCATTAAGAAGGAAATATTAACTTTTAACAAGGCACACCTGTTAAATTAAATGCATTCCAGGTGACTACCTCATGAAGCTGGTTGAGAGAATGCCAAGAGTGTGCAAAGCTGTCAAGGCAAATGGTGGCTACTGTCACGTTCGTTGTACGAATGAGACCAAGGCGCAGTGTGTGTATCGTTCCACATTTTATACTAACTGTGAAACTATGCAAGAAATACAAATAAACTACTAAACAAAACAAACCGTGACGAAGAGGTGCAACATACACTAACTCAAAATATAATCTCTCGCAAACCCAGGTGGGAAAAACAACTACTTAAATATGATCCCCAATTAGAGACGATGACCAGCTGCCTGTAATTGGAGATCATCCCCCCAAAAAAAACATAGAAAAACAGAAACTAGAACCACACAACATAGAAAATTTAAACTAGACAAAACCCCTGTCACACCCTGACCTACTCTACCATAGAAAATAAAAGCTTTCTATGGTCAGGACGTGATAGCAACTTTGAACAAACTCAAATATATTTTGATTTGTTTAACACTTTTTTGGTTACTACATGATTCTATATGTGTTATTTCATGGTGTTGATGTCTTCCATATTATTCTACAATGTAGAAAAATATAAAAAAAATAAAGAAAACCCCAGGAATGAGTAGGTGTCCAAACTTTTGACTGGTACTGTACATAAAATAAAATCTTTTGTTGTTTTTTTAAGAGTGGGTGATATTGCCAAAATATCATATCATAGCATGATATATTTTTTTAAATTGACGGTATTTAAAAGTATTTTATGCTTTTGAATAATAAAAGTTCTAAATATGCTTCATGAGTAATTCAGTTTCCTAGTTTCAGTGCCTCTGCAGGCAGGCTGCCCTCTAAAGTGATGATGGTGCAATGCAGACAGAACATGCTTTCCATTCGTTCCTGTAACCTCCTCTACACGTAGCCTTATGATTTTGCTTGCTCTGGTCTCCAGAGAAGTGACATGATTCTGCATATCCCTAGTTGATATTGGCTGCTAACATGAATGACTTCCAGCTCCAAATGCATCTTATTTCTGTAGCCTATCTTATATTTTGAAAATGTGTAACCATTTATGGCTGTAATTACAGGCTACATTTACACAGGGTTTGTGAGGACATGTTCACATGTGCGGGGGTTGCGAGTTTTGCACCACTCCTTTTTCGGGGTCGCGGGTCAAAAAGTTTGCACACCACTGGGATACATGATAGTGGCAACAAATGGAATTGGGTTAGATATAGTCATGACATGTTAGTGTTTCTTAAAATCTTATATTTTTACTGGAATTGTGTTGGTCATTACAGTTCAAAATAGTTTAGCGAAATACTTAAAACAGAGTAAACTGTAAAAACGGACATTACACACACACGTATCACATTTAACAAACCTAACATGGAAATACCTTTATGGCAGGTCAAGTAAAAATACAAACCGGTCCATCCATATATATATTAAAAGCCCAGCCCAACTTCAGAGTTGAACCTTAATTAAAGGGCGGCTGCACTTCCTGAGTTGCATCGTTTTTGATTTGGTTCATGAAAGCCTTGTTCACATTGGCAGTTAGATGTGAATCAAATCAATTTTTTTTCATATCTGATTCGAATCTGTTATTTTTCCTGCAGTCTGAACAGCCCGAAAGCACATGGAATCAGATATCTCAAGCCACCTTTCAGATACAAATTCGATTCCTGGGCATGTGACTTGTGTCTAAATGGTGAAATCTGATTTATTTTTTCCCTCAAGTGGTTTTTAGACTGTTGTTTGGCATATCTTGTTGCTTGCTAGCATCTCCCCAGTGGCCATACAACATGATTAAGATGTCTTTTACTGGTTGAAATCTGGTCGGGATGTCAGTTGTGTTTTTTGGCTGAAGTCTGATTGAACTACTGACCAGTTATCTAAATGCTACTCAATTAATAGACACCAATCTATATAAACATGTGTATAGTGTTTTGTGGGCCATGCACCCATTGCATATAAGATACTAGAACCATTAAAATGATTAAAATGGGAGTAATGTTATCTTTCAGTAGGGTTTGCATGATTCAGCTTAGCACACTTGGCAAACAGCTGGCAGAGCACACCAAAGTGAGTTACAGTCTCATGGCATACTACCAAGACAACACGCTCTGGCCTATTTTTTTAGGACGGGGGGGGGCATTTGAGGCTTTTATTCGGCAGGTGACGTGATATAGAAATGTGAAATATTTCACCTCCAAGTGAAATGTGGGACAGTCTCTGCGGTCCTATAGTTATCAGAGATGGTCCATAATTTAGAGAATTTCCTATGCTATAAGTGCTTTTGCTACAGGCCATGGCAGTGTTTTCGTAGTTGCAGTCCACCCAATTGAAAAGTGCACATTCACTTTCATAACATTTGTTCTAGGTTAACAGCATGCAAGATAAACATGCACAATAATACAGGATACCTTTACAAAAATGCACTGCTGTTAAAATGCAGTACAATAAAAGTGGTTGTTTTTATGAATGATATCTGGTATCTTTCTGTCTCTCCATCTCTTTGTAATCCATCTTAAATAGCTAGTCTGTTAGCTAATTGCATGTTTTTTTTGTTCTCCCCAATTGGTAGTAGTTACTTCGCCTCGGGAGAGGCAAAGGTCGAGAGCCATGTGTCCTCCGAAACACAGCCCAACCTAGCCGCACTGCTTCCGCACTGCACCCGCACTGCACCCGCACCAATGTGTCGGAGGAAACACCGTACACCTGGCGACCTGGTCAGCATACACTGCGCCCGGCCCGCCACAGGAGTCACTAGTGCGTGATGAGACAAGGATATCCCTGCTGGCCAAACCCTCCCCTAACCCAGACGACGCTGGGCCAATTGTGCGTTGCCCACTGGACCTCCCTGTCGCCAACTCCATGTTTGGAGTGGCACAGCTAGCACTGCGATGCAGTGCCTTAGACCACCGCGCCACCCGGGAGGCCGGCTAATTGCGCTGCACATTTTATTTTCTTCCACTGAATGCTGTTTTGATGTTCTATTATGACTAACACAATTTGTTTTCAGACTTTAACAAATAACAGGTAGGTGTCACGTTGTCTCATGATTGGAGACAGGCACAGGAATACGTAATAGGGGGTTTTATTTTCTCCACCCAAACAAAAGAGCGAGGTGTAAACCTCTAAATAATACACGGGACGAGACCCGTAAAACAAGTGCACAAATGCATGTAACATGGAAGCCGATACACCAGCACAGGTACTCACTGGACCAACGGACATGGTAACAATAACCGACAAGGACAATGGGGAACAGAGGGCACATGTATAACATACTAATCAGGGGGAATGGGAACCAGGTGACAAGACAATCTGGGGTTGGTGGTAATGAATCCAGTTCAGTGACACCTAGAAGGCCGGTGACGTAGACCTCCGGAGCTGGTGAACAGAATGGGCAGCAGTAGAGGGGATCCGTGACAGTAGGCGATGTATTTTATTTCAATATCCTACTACAGTCCACCAGGATTTACAAAACACCATTTTTTATCGCATTTATTTCCATCAATAATTAGTCCAAAATTATTGCACCTGAATTTGACCCTGAAAATATAGCAATATTTTTGTTGTCAGTAATATCTAACCTCGTCCCCAGGCTAATTGCTACCCCATATATCAACAGAGAGATCCGGCTGGTGGATGAGAGTACCTGCTATGTGTAACTAGACCAGGAAAAAGGGCCCTTCAAGTCAGCCTATTCAGTCATACAGTGGGATTCCCTGCAGCCCTAATGCATGAATAAAATATTCCAGGACAAAGTGGGTAACGTAATTATCATCTTTTCCATTTCCCACTACATCAGCCCATCAGCCCATTCCTTCCGTACAGTGGGGATCACCTACACAGCATATCATCTCCATGTCCTGTCACTGGCTACGGTCCAATACACATTGTAGTATTCTAGTATGCACATTGGAACAGCTGTGGCTAGCCAAAAAGGCCTTGTTTTGAAAGCTGGATCATGTTATCTTTTGAGGCTTTAAAAGTGTTACACTATGATTTTGAACTTTCAAAGCAACTGGGAAACGTCCATGGCAGGCATTGTCACCTTAGCTTGCTACATAACTTCTGAGTGATAGGAAGCACCACCACCACCAATTAGCCTGATTATACCCTAATTGGAGACAAAAATACAATCTCTGACCTGCCCTTCTATACAGAGCATACTGCTGCTTGGTATTCTGCAGCATGTAGGCACTTTGGCCATGTCAGAAAGAGTGGAATCACTAATGGTCGATAGATCTTGGTATTTAATGAACAGGAGCCTTATAATCGACTCTTCGCCATTAACACCTACAACAATGGCACCGTAATGATTCATGGCCAAGAAGCTGCACTTATCCTATTCACATGAGTTTCCATCACTGAAAGAACTAGCAGACACCTTGAAAGAGAATGACACTAGCTGCTACACTTCAATCAGAATATAGACCTAATGAGAAATCAGTTAATTCCAAAAGTCTCCCCACCCTCATATCTAACCAAGCCACCCTAGCAGAGATGTCCCAACTGTCCCAGGCTTTAGGGAGCATCTCCCTACTGGAGGTAGAGGGAACAGTTCTGAGGCAGGAAAAAGGAGGAGCTGAGAGGGAAACTGGCAACGTTCGAGAGCATCATAAGGAAAGAGGTAGCTGACATCAGGGAGGAGCTGTCATAGAATTGCTGCAACACAGAGACAGCCCCATCCACACTGTAACATGCTGACCAGAGCGGTTCCGTGCACGTGTCTCCGTGCGCCGTCGTGCTCGTGTTGATTTTGTCTATCCCCATCAGACGTGTTCGTGACACGCATGTTGAAATACCACAACCAACTGTGAACCAACTTATATTCATTTTGGAACACAAACAAAACATTCATGGACATTTAGCTAGCTTGTAGTTGCTAGCTAATTTGTCCTGGAAAATAAACATTGGGTTCTTATTTTACCTGAAATGCATATATATATATTTTTATTTAACCACCTTTATTTAACCAGGTAGGCCAGTTGAGAACAAGTTCTCATTTACAGCTGTGACCTGGCAAAAGTAAAGCAAAGCAGTGCGACAGAGTTACACTTGGAATAAGCAAACGTACAGTCAATAACACAATAGAAAAATCTATATACAGTGTGTGCAAATGTAGTAAGATTAGAGAGGTAAGGCAATAAATAGGCCATAGTGGCGAAATAATTACAATTTAGCATTAACACTGGAGTGAGAGATGTGCAGAAGATGATGTGCAAGTAGAGATACTGGGGTGCAAAGGAGCAAAAAATAAATAACAATATAGGGATGAGGTAGTTGGGTGGGCTATTTACAGATGGGCTGTGTACAGGTGCAGTGATCTGTGAGCTGCTCTGACAGCTGATGCTTAAAGTTAGTGAGAGAGATATAAGTCTCCAGCTTCAGTGATTTTTGCAATTCGCTCCAGTCATTGGCAGCAGAGAACTGGAAGGAAAGGTGGCCAAACATGGAGTTGGCTTTGGGGATAATCAGTGAAATATACCTGCTGGAGCGCGTGCTACGGGTGGGTGTTGTTATGGTGACCAGTGAGCTGAGATAAGGTGGGGCATTACCTAGCAAAGACTTATAGATGACCTGGAGCCAGTGGGTTTGGCAACGAATATGAAGCGAGGGCTAGCCAATGAGATCATACAGGTCGCAGTGGTGGGTAGTATATGGGGCTTTGGTGACAAAACAGATGGCACTGTGATAGACTACATCCAATTTGCAGAGTAGAGTGTTGTAGGCTATTTTGTATATGACATCTCCGAAGTCAAGGATCGGTAGGATAGTCTGTTTTACGAGGGTATGTTTAGCAGCAAAAGTAAAGGAAGCTTTGTTGCGAAATAGGAAGCCGATTCTAGATTTAATTTTGGATTAGAAATGCTTAATGTGAGTCTGGAGAGTTTACAGTCTAACCAGACACCTAGGTATTTGTAGTTGTCCACATATTCTAAGTCAGAACCGTCCAGAGTAGTGATGCTAGACGGGCGGGTGCAGGCAGCGATCGGTTGAAGAGCATGCATCTAGTTTTACTTGCATTTAAGAGCAGTTGGAGGCAGTGTTGTATAGCATTGAAGCTCATCTGGAGGTTTAATAACAGTGTCCAAAGGGCCAGAAGTATACAGAATGGTGTCGTCTGCTACAACACAGAGACATCATATGGACCTTTGTGGAATTTTTACCCATCTTGAGGCATACAAAAATTGTGAGTTCGTTACTCGATAAAAAAAGGGAAACCTAGTTTGTTTTTCTCCTCGTTCATTCCTCTTCTTCTGTGGATTTTTTATGGCTGTTGGCATCCAACTTTAAGGTGCATTACCGCCACCAACTGGACTGGAGTGTTGACCTCGTTCATCGTTCACCCACGTAGGTATATGCTCTTTAAATCCAATGAGGATATGGGAGAAGCAGTTTGGATGAAATTAATGAGTAACGTATGTGTACATTTATTTTGCCACGCTCACGCACCCAACGTGGGCTGTCTGGTCAGCATGTAAGATAACAAATGGAGCCTACCACAACCCTCACTGGCAGTACCACTGCTTCTCATAGTGAACTATGACCCAGTACAACTCCTCCTCCCACACCTGCACTGACTAGACCTCCCCAAGATCCTCACATCCCAGCCCCAGAGCACCAGTGCCAGCAGAGCCATTCTGGGAAACTGCTATTTCCTGGCATTTCCATCAGAAAGCAAGTGCCTTGAAAAGTCTGTCAAGCAACAAATTAAATGGGGCCAAAGATATTATAATTCACACAGGTACTAATGATTTGATGGCAATGGGAGGACATGTAGCCCCTGCAATGCAGCAAGTGGCAGCCAGAGCTGCAGAAAGATTTCCTAACACCAAAATCACTATGTCCACCCTATTGCCACATGGCGATGTGCCCTTCCACATTATTCAGAGCAAGAGCTGTCTAGAGGCTTTGATCTCTTGAACAATGTTTACCTAGCCAGCTCCACCCTACACCATCGGGCCCTTTCCAGAAGAGGCCAGCTCCACCCTACACCATCGGGCCCCATCCAGAAGAGGCCAGCTCCACCCTACACCAGCAGGCCCTATCCAGAAGAGGCCAGCTCCACCCTACACCATCGGGCCCCATCCAGAAGAGGCCAGCTCCACCCTACACCAGCAGGCCCTATCCAGAAGAGGCCAGCTCCACCCTACACCAGCAGGCCCTATCCAGAGAGGCCCAGCTCCACCCCCTCCCATGCTAACAGGACAACACCCCAATCAGAAGAAACCAACAGTCCAGCAAGACAGCTATGTAGAAGTGGCATGAATAGAGCACCCTACTGCAGCCGAGCTAAACCAGATAAGGCATCTGCTGAACATAATCTGCAAAAAAAATCTGTTATTATCAGAAATAGAATGATTAGAAATACAACCTATTTAGATTAAGAGTTCAGTTTTATATAAGCTACCTAGGAAAGGGTTAAAGTTACTGTAGCTCATATAAATATACAGTATGTAGATTCAGAAACAAAATTCATCAGATTAGTAATTTGCTAATTTGCAGATTTAGTAATTTTGCTAAAAATTCATATATTACCCATTACTGAGACTCACTTAGACAGCACCTTTGATGGTACAGCAATAGGAATACAAGGATATAACATCTATAGAAAAGACAGGAACATCTGCAGGGGAGGTGTTGCTGTATATATATATACACACACACACACACAGTTGAAGTCGGAAGTTTACATACACTTAGGCTGGAGTCATTAAAACTCGTTTTTCAACCACTCCACAAATTTCTTGTTAACAAACTATAGTTTTGGCAAGTCGGTTCTACTGTGTGCATGACACAAGTAATTTTTTCAACGATTGTTTACAGACCGATTATTACACTTATAATTCACTGTATCACAATTCCAGTGGGTCAGGAGTTTACATGCACTAAATTGACTGTGCCTTTAAACAGCTTGGAAAATTCCAGAAAATGATGTCATGGCTTTAGAAGCTTCTGATAGGCTAATTGATATAATTTGAGTCAATTGGAGGTGTACCTGTGGATTTGCTTGACATCATGGGAAAATCAAAAGAAATCAGCCAAGACCTCAGAAAAAGAATTGTAGACCTCCATAAGTCTGGTTCATCCTTGGGAGCAATTTCCAAACACCTGAAGGTACCACGTTCATCTGTACAAACCATAGTACGCAAGTATAAGCACCATGGGACCACACAGCCGTCATACCGCTCTGGAAGGAGACGCGTTCTGTCTCCTAGAGATGAATCTACTTTGGTGCGAAAGTGCAAATCAATCCCAGAACAACAGCAAAGGACCTTGTGAAGATGCTGGAGGAAACCGGTACAAAAATATCTATATCCACAGTAAAATGAGTCCTATATCGACATAACCTGAAAGGCCGCTCAGCAAGGAAGAAGCAACCGCTCCAAAACCACCATTAAAAAAGCCAGACTACCCTTTGCAACTGGACATGGGGACAAAGATCATACTTTTTGGAGAAATGTCCTCTGGTCTGATGAAACAAAAATAGAACTGTTTGGCCATAATGATCATTATTATGTTTGGATGAAAAAGAGGGAAGCTTGCAAGCCGAAGAACACCATCCCAACCGTGAAGCACGGGGGTGGCAGCATCATGTTGTTGGGGAGCTTGCTGCAGGAGGGACTGGTGCACTTCACAAAATAGATGGCGTCATGATGTAGGAAAATTATGTGGATATATTGAAGCAACATCTCAAGACATCAGTCAGAAAGTTAAGACTTGGTCGCAAATGGGTGTTCCAAATGGACAATGACCCCAAGCATACTTCCAAAGTTGTGGCAAAATGGCTTAAGGACAACAAAGTCAAGGTATTGGAGTGGCCATCGCAAAGCCCTGACCTCAAAAGAACATTTGTGGGCAGAACTGAAAAAGTGTGTGCGAGCAAGAAGGCCTACAAACCCGACTCAGGAGGAATGAGACAAAATTCACCCAACTTATTGTGGGAAGCTTGTGGAAGGCTACCCGAAAGGTTTGACCCAAGATAAACAATTTAAAGGCAATGCTACCAAATACTAATTGAGTGTATGGAAACATTTGACCCACTGGGAATGTGATGAAAGAAATGAAAACTGAAATAAATAATTCTCTCTACTATTATTCTGACATTTCACATTCTTAAAATAAAGTGGTGGTCCTAACTGACCTAAGACAGGGAATTTTTACTAGGATTAAATATCAGGAATTGTGAAAACTGAGTTTAAATGTATTTGGCTAATGTGCATGTAAACTTGCGACTTCAACTGTATATATTCAGAGCCATATTCATGTAAAGCTCTCAGGATCTCATGACAAATTAAGTAGAAGTGCTGTGGTTGCAGGTTCACCTGCCTCATCTTTTAGACTGCTACTATAGGCCATGAAGAGGAAACTGTCTCTGATGCTAACAGAGACATTTATTTTCTTGGTGACCAGAACATTGACTAGTTATGATCTAGTTGTCCTCTCAAGAGGATGCTTCTTACTGTGACTAATACCTGTAACATGACCCAGGTTATCACTCAACCAACTAGAGGGAATACCAAAAGTGTTGGATCTGTGACATCCACTTGTGTTCATTATATCCAAAGCAATATCAGTTCCTATTAGCTGTAGTGACCATAACATTGTGGCAATAACAAGGAAAGCCAAAGTACCAAAGGCAGGGCCTAAAGTTATTTACACTCCATTCGGAAAGTATTCAGTCCCCTTCCCTTTTTCAACATTTTGTTACATTACAGGCTTATTCTACAATGGATTCAATTATTTTCCCTCATCAATCAACACACAATAACCTATAATGACAAAGCGAAAACAGGTTAACATTCACAAATATATAAAAAATAAAACAGAAATACCTTATTTACATATGACGTGGTGAGGTTGGACCCAGGTGCAGAGAAGAGATCAGATGAGGATTCAGTGATTAAGGATAAACATAATACTTTACTGAGAAACAGTAGCCGCAGGATCACAATACACCAAAAAACCACCACCACCACCATTTTGTTATTTCCATTTTTTTTAATCTAATATCATATGTTGTTCTTGTCTATTACTGTTATGTACTTTGTCATGTATTTGTATGTTTTATGTGGACCACAGCAAGAGTAGCTGCTAAACTAAATAAACTAAACTAAACACCACTGCGCACACACCTGTCATTACTATGACAACTAGTGTAGCCAGGTCAGCAAAAATCTGATTTTTCAAACGCGCTGTTTGAACAGTCAGTATTCCAAAACGGATTTGAAAAACAAACCTGATTTGAGTATTAAGGCCTGCAGTGTGAACAAGGCTTAAGAAATGCTAGCAACCTTGACTAAATTCAAACGTGATTTGGTTTTAGGATGTGGTTTGATGTCGATGTCTCTTGTGTGTGTTTGCAAAGGGAAAGAGTTAGCCAAATGATTTCGCCAATGAGCTTCAGCCGGCTAGTGCGCGCCCAGGGTTGAGAAGCTTACTTTCAAAATGTAATCTGTTACGATTACTAGTTACCTGACCAAAATTGTAATCAGTAACATATCTTTTGGATTACCCAAACTCTGTAACGTAATCAGATTACTTTCAGTTACTTTTAGATGACTTTCCCCCTAAGAAGCATTAGAAGAAGAAAAACATTACTATTACCAATTGAACAACATATATTACAAGATAAATCAATGTTAGAGTTTACATAGGTGACCATAAATGGATGTTGCATTTTACTTTATGGGTTGGTTTTATTTAGGTTTCTTCTAACCCTTTGCTTTCTACTTCAATACAGATAATAATACTATTAGGTTATATCTTTACATTAAAAACCAAAGTCTGTCAGATTTCTAGTCATTCTAATTAATTGAATACCACTTGATCTTCAAGAATAGGACTTGTAAATATGTAGATAAAAAATATCTGAGCATAACTGGCCTCCCAAGTGGCGCAGCGGTCTAAAGCACTGCATTGTAGTGCTAGAGGTGTTACTACAGACCCTTGTTTGTTCCCAGGCTGTGTCACAACTGGCTGTAATTGGAAGTCCCATAAGGTGGTGCACAATTGGCCCAGCGTTGTTAGGGGAGGGGATAGGACGTCATTGTAAATAAGAATTTGTTCTTAACTGACTATAGAATAACTATCTTCAAAGTAATGACTCGGGACGTCGGGTTTGAAACTAAAGCTTCTTTTAGTAATAAAATTTGTTCAAGTTACTTTTAACAACTTTAGATTCTACAAAACAATAAAAGTAAGTTGCTAGCGAAAAGTCAGGATAATCACTTGTCATAACATAACTGGCGCGAACTCTCTCTCCAGTCGCAAGGCATTCTGGAACTTGCAGTCAAAAGCGTAATTCAATAGTAACCAATAGAACAAAATATGTATGTAGAAAATATCTTTAGATACAGCTCAATGAATTAACTTAAACATTTACTCTGTAACACATTAAATTTACAACATCCCCCCCGATGAACAACTGTGTTCATCTAAATCTCTAGGCAGTATATCAACTGTATAGGTCTCTTCAACAGTCCCTGAAACAGTACGAACTGAACGTGACCTAACTCGGACATCTCGGCCTGGAAACAGTTCCTCAATATTTCCTAGTTTCCAGGTTTGCCTGGGTGTGTTATCTTCTCCAATGAGTACAACGTCACCCGCTTTCAGTGGGGTGGGCTGTGGTGTGTCACAGCGGTGTGCTGACTTTAGATCCAGCAAGTAGTCTCTTCGCCAGCTGTTCCAGAAGCTGGTCACAAGTCTCTGCCTGTACTTCCATCTGCGTGTCATTTCCTCCTTGTTTAGCGTTGGGTGTTGAGTGTCAGCTGGAAATGGCTTTGGAGGCAAAGAGGTTATTCTTTTACCCACCAGGAAGTGTGCTGGGGTCAGGGGTTGTGGTTCATCCACTTCATTGTGCACGACGGTCAGAGGCCTAGAATTTAGGATAGCTTCAACCTCTGTCAGGACTGTGCACATCTCTTCAAAGTTGAGTGAAGCTCTCCCAAGAACATTTCGTAGGCATGTTTTCACTGACCTGACGAGTCTTTCCCAGAATTCGCCCCACCAGGCTGCTCGCTCGGCGATGAACCTCCAGGTGATGCCCCTTTCTGAGAAGAACGCCAAGAGTTGGGGCTCTTCGATTGCCTTCCACAGCTCTCTTGAACGTTTTTGCATTGTCTGAGTAGATTACCTTGTATAATCCTCTCCTTGAGATGCATCTTTTTAGAGCTAACAGGAATGTCTCTGTTGACTGATCTGAGACCAGTTATCAGTTATTCTGTCTTTTGGTAAAGGCGCAGTGACCTGCTGTCCGGCCCTTGCCTTGAATCTCTTGCACACTATACATCTTGCCACTGTGCTCTTGACTAGCTGCCTAGCATGCAAGATCCAGTATCGCTCTCTGATTTGTACTAGAGTGTCTCTTGCTCCAGAATGCATCACCTTCTCATGGTGGTACTGTATCAGCATTTCTGAGTATCTGTACTTGTTGGGCAGAACCCATGGGCGCTGCTCTCTGAATGTGAAGTTGGACTGTTGCAGTCTTCCTCCTACACTGAGTAGTTTGTGTTCGTCCAAGAACGGTTTCAGTTCTCTGATTTTACAGTCATTGTTTAGGCCTTTTCCTGCTTTCAGTAGTTTGATCTCCTGTCCAAAACTCTGTT
This sequence comes from Salmo trutta, assembly GCF_901001165.1. Taxonomy (NCBI): domain Eukaryota; kingdom Metazoa; phylum Chordata; class Actinopteri; order Salmoniformes; family Salmonidae; genus Salmo; species Salmo trutta. The sequence continues at coordinate 39,876,030 of NC_042976.1, read as the reverse complement.
GTTGTGTTACCTTAATCCAGTACTTTTCTGCATCGAACAGTTCGTCAGCAGTCAGTTCACCTTGCATCTTTATGTTTGTACGAGCATTGGCTATGAATCTCTTTATCCAGGCGTTGACTCTGAACACTCTTTTCAGTTTGCTGTACCTTTCAAGCTCCAACACAGGTTCAGTGATGTCTGTGCTGTTTGCTGCGAGTTGTACAGTAACCTAGCAACTGGACTTGAGTTCTCAATTTACCTCTTCTGGAACCTTGTTATCATCAGTCTCCTCGGACTGATTGGGTGATCTCAGAATTCTGGGTCCATTCCACCATAGCTCGCTCTGTGTCAAGTTTCGAACAGTTTGTCCTCTTGTAGGGAGGTCGGCTGGATTAGTTTTCCCTTCAATATATGACCATGACTCTGGATTGGTCAAGGACTGGATCTCTGTCACTCTGTTCGCGACAAACTGTTTCCATTTCTGAGCTGAGCTGCAAATCCAATGCAGCACGATCATCGAGTCTGTCCACATTTTGATTTGTTTTTCTTCCATTTTCAGTGTGGTCATCAGATTGTTTGCTAGTCTCGCTCCAATCACAGCTCCCATGAGTTCCCGGCGTGGCAGCGTCATTTTCTTGAGTGGGGCTACCCTGGACTTGGATGCGACTAGACTTGTTGTTTCCCGGTCTTGTGATTCACCTTGCAAGTAAGCTACTGCACTGTAAGCCCTTTGCATCACAGAACACGTGTAGTTTCAGGGTGTGGCTGTTCTGTGGCCGCATGTCTGTTCTGTACCACCTTGGTATGGTGAGCTGGTGTAACTGGGGTAGTTTTGAACACCTCTGTTGCCATTCTCGTGTCAGATCAGGTGGTAATTCTTCGTCCCCTCTCCCACATTTCCTGGAACATGCACTTGATCCTGATGGTGAAGGGGGTCAGGAAACCAAGAGGGTCAAAGATACGTGCAGACGACTGCAGAACACTTCTCTTTGTGTTTTCCTTTTGCTTTAGAATGCTCAGTAGCGGCCTGAGGTCAAACACAAAGTCATCTGTTTCCGGTCTCCATACTAAACCTAAAACCTTCAGCACTACTTCTTGTGTTTCTAGCGTCAACAGGTGGTCAGTTGTCGTACTTTCCTCCCATTTTGTTTTCAAGTCAGGAGAGTTGGTCATCCACTTGCAGAGGTCCATGCCTGCAATCGACAGCATTCGCTTTGCAGTTGTTGTCACAAGGTAAGCCTCTTCAACATTGCGTGAACTTGCAATGAAGTCATCTACATAGAGTGACTCTCTCAGTATCTCTACAACTTCTGGTTGTTCTATTTCATATTGTTTCAGGTGCTTCCTGATTGTAGCTGCCAGCAAGAATGGACTTGGGGAAGCTCCAAATACCACTCTTTTCATCCTCAGCACACGCAGCTCCTCTTCATTTTCTCCCCTTGGTGGGCCTGTGAGCCATAGAAATCTCACGGCGTCTCTGTCTCTCTCTGCTAGGGATATCTGCAGGAAAGCCTTCTTGATGTCTGCCATGAATGCGATCTTATGTAGTCTGAACTTTATCAGAACGCTGAACAGATCCGGATTCAGGTTCGGTCCTGTGAGTAGACAGTCATTGAGGGATGGACAGCCATATTCATGGGATGAGGCATCAAACACCACTCTCAGTTTTGTCACCTTATCTTCTCGGAGTACTGCATGGTGAGGTAAGTAGGATTTTACGTTGTCTGCGCTTGATGTGTTGTCCTTGGGCACGTCCTCTACCATATCCTGTTGTAAGTAGTCCTTTACTACTTCATTGTATCTTCTGTACAACGTCACATCCTTCTTCAGTCTTTTCTTCAGACCTTCAAACCGTTTCTTGGCGATTCTATAGTTGTCTTGGAGTTCTGGCATTTCTCGTTTCCATGGCAACTCCACGTGATATCGCCCATCTTGGAAGGTGGTTGTTTCCTCGAACCTCTGTAGAGCCTCGGTTTCCTCTGGGTTCTGTGTTTTCTTGCTTATAATACCCAGAGACTCAAGCTCCCAGAATGCATGCAGTTGTTTAGAGACTAGTGTGTCTTCATCAAGTGGGATGAACATGCAGGTTGCCTCGGCGACACTTGACATGGACACGGGTCCCTGCACCGACCATCCAAAGGTGCTCTCTAAAGCAACCAGCGTCTCCGTCAGTCGCTCCACTCTGCCTGATACTATCTGCCAGTAGTAGTCTGCTCCTATCAGAACAGAGAGTTCAGGATCATTGTCATCTCCTGGAAGGTCTGCGAGCTGCAGTCCCTCTCTATTGAGCTCATGTTGAATCTGTTCACCAGGAACCTTCATCACAGCTGTGCACACTTGTGGGGTTTCAATTGCCTCTCTCTCTATTCTCTGCTGTTTGTCTCAGACATTCTCCAAGATGACTTTCACTGTGTTGCGTTGGGACGTTGCTGGAGCAGAGGAGCCAAACGTGTGAAGAGTGAGTGCCTCTTGTCTGATTACTGGTAGCGTCAAGCCCTTCACAAGGTTTTCATGTATGAAGCTTCTCTGACTGCCTCCATCTAGTAAGCAACGAGCTATCTTCCTGCCTGATGGGCCTTCCACCCATGCCTTTGCCGTTTGTAGCAACACAGTGTTCTGTCCATCTGGTTCCATCTTCACTGAATGGGGAATAACTGAGGAAACAACAACATCTGCAGAAACAGTAGGGGGTTGCACCTCACTCCTCTTACCGGTACACACAGCAATGTGATGTCTGCTTCCACATGTTGCACATGACACATCTTTGACTTTACAGAATTTTGCTATGTGTTTCTGTCCTAAACATACAAAGCATCTTCCCATTTTCTTTAGTTTCTCTTTGCGTGTAGCAATATTGTGGTCAGGGCAGTTTTCTGATTTGTGGTCTGCACTGTCACAGAATATACAGTTTTGTTCCTTTTGGCTGGCTCTATGCAGTGCCGCAGCAGATGGCATGTTGGGTCTTTTTGTTTTCATTTCATTGGAGGAGCATGACTTGTTCCATGGTTTGCTCTCTTTCTGTTGGTTGCATGATCTTGTCATTTGTAGCGCTCTCTCCCTGCTCTGAACCTCCTTCTGTAGGAAACTGACGATCTCAGCCACTTTCCATTCATCATCTACTCCCCTCTGACGACTATAGTCAAGAGCCATGTCCTCTGGAATCATCTGCAGTAAGATTGGGCATAGTAGGCTTCCATAGGTTTCTGACACTACACCCAGTGATTCCAAGCTCCTAATCTGAATTTCACATTCATCATATAGCTGCCTCAATGCATTTAAGTCAGAGGATTTCTTCACAGGAGTGAGATTAGCAGCTTTGACATGTGAGCACTAATCACAAGATCTTTCCTTCCAAATCTGCTCTTGAGCAGAGCGTTTGCATCATCATAGTTACTGTCTGTTAACGTCAGTCCTGCTACTGCCTTTGCAGATGGTCCAGTGAGATATGTTTTCAGATAGGTAAACTTCTCTTTATTACACAGTGAATCATTGTTGTGAATAGCGGTCTCGCACTGGCTCCAAAACTCCTGCCACATACTGACATCTCCATAGAATTTTTCAATAATCAACTTTGGTAGCCTTACTGATTGTCTCTGTGATCTGTTTGAGTTAGCGTCACTCACCCGTGCTGGTAGTGGATTGAGGTCCTGTTTTTTCTTCATCACTCGTTGTGCACGTCTCTTCAGCATGATAACGCGCTCTATGTAATCCTCTGTGCATGCAATCTCCACCTCCAATCCGTCCAATGGCGTTAAGTGTTCAATTCCACGATCAAGTTCAGACAAGCTGTCCTCCTTAGCTGATAGCAATTCCAACAATGTACTCAAGTGATCGGTATCCGAATTTGACTGGGTTATTTCCACGTCAATCTGATTCAAAATCCGTGTTGTGGCACATCGAATGGTACCCCGCTTTCGTCTCATTCTTTCTGCTTCATGCCGACGTTCCTCCTCAGCCATTTCAGCCGCTTCATCCCTACAATCTTCGTCGCAGCTCATACTTTTCCCGGGTTTCGGGAAAACATTAACTCTGTAACACATTAAAGTTACAACACTGACTTGCCTAGTTAAATAAAGTTTAATGAAAAAAGGACTTATCTGTTGTTTATTTTGTTATTATGGGGGACTGATTGGGCTAATTGCTTTGAGTTGAAAAATAAATGCTGCTCTCATGGAATGGCATGCTTTGAGCACTACCATGAAGTACTATTTGCATGTGAAAAATGAATGCCACATGCTGCATTTGCTATAGGCCTATTGTTTACATTTCTGTTGGTGACACTTTGATATCTTGATCATTTGCAGCTGTTTAATTCTATCAAAAGTGTGTGAGTTTGAGCCTTTGTCTGTTAAACCTATGGACATTTTTTTTAATCAGCACAAATTAGATTGAGCAATAAAATCCCCACTCGTGGTCTTCTTAAATTAAACTTGTTTTTGACAGTATGTGGAGCACAATACCACAGAGGAGTTTAGAAGGGAGGAACTCCCTCAAACTTCTATTCCATAGGCTGGGATCCTGACTTTGAAGCTTTTGTAAGAGCAAATTCTTTCACTTGTTGCAAAAACAATGATTCATAAGCAGCTTAAACTTCTTCAATTCAACCATTATCGGGTTAAAATACACATATAGATTTGTGATCAGCCATCCACAAAAACCACAATCCATCAGGCGCAAATAGCTAAATGAGAGAGCAGCAGTGTGATTCACATCATTGCGCTATGTAGAGCTCAATAATAAGTGATATACGTTAGGGTTAAATAGCGGGAACCCGGTTACCGATATTTACTGGGATTTACCGCCAAAACCACTCCCTTTTCCCGGGATAAATAACTGCGAGAAACTGGTAAATTATAATAAATGATTTATATGAACAGCATGACGTGAAATGGAACTGTTAAATTATGCGATGTCTAAATCTGACTTCTCTACGGCCTCTGCATGATGAATCATCAACGCTCAGGGTGTGGACAGACAGCCCATCTCAGTCGGAAGCGCAGTTCACAATGCATGTAGATCTATCATCTCATCATGGTAACTTTTTTTCTTGTGACAGGTAGGCCTGCGTTTGCTGTAGCATAGTCTATGCTACAGTAATATAAAGACTGAATGCGTGTCTAATTTACCCCTCTCCATCTGGCTTTCGGGGTCACCTTTTTTTATTGTAAAGATTATTATCTTTTTAATTGCAGCTGCAGTATTAAAACAGCCTATCACTCGAATATCGTTGCTTTAAATCAGTGCACGAGCGAGCACTCTCTCGCAGTCTTTCTCTCTCAACATCCACACTCAGCTAAAGGGTAGAGCTGCTGCTTTCAAGGAGCGGAACTCTAACCCGGAAGCTTATAAGAAATCCCGCTATGCTCTCCGACGAACCAGCAAACAGGCAAAGTGTCAATACAGGACTAAGATCGAATCGTACTACACCGGCTCTGACACTTGTCAGATGTGGCAGGGTTTGCAAACTATTACAGACTATAAAGGGAAGCACAGCCGAGAGCTGCCAAGTGACACGCGCCTACCAGACGAGCTAAATTAATTCTATGCTCACTTTGAGGCAAGTAACACTGAAACATGCATGAGAGCATCAGTTGTTCCGGATGACTGTGTGATCACGCTCTCCGCAGCTGACGTGAGTAAGACCTTTCAACAGGTCAACATTCACATGGCCGCATGGCCAGACGGATTACCAGGACATGTACTCTGAGCATGTGCTGAGCCAACTGGCAAGTGTCTTCATTGACATTTTCAACCTCTCCCTGTCTGAGTCTGTAATACCAACATGTCTCAAGCAGACCACCATAGTCCCTGTGCCCAATAACTCTAAGGTAACCTGCCTAAATGACTACCGCCCCGTAGCACTCACGTCTGTAGCCATGAAGTGCTTTGAAAGGCTGTTCATGGCTCACGTCAACACCATTATCCCAGAAACCCTAGACCCACTCCAATTTGAATACCGCCCTAACAGATCCACAGATGATGCAATCTCTGTTGCACTCCACACTGCCCTTTCCCACCTGGACAAAAGGAACACCTATGTGAGAATGCTATTCATTGACTACAGCCCAGCCTTCAACACCATAGTGCACTCAAAGCTCATCACTAAGCTAAGGACCCTGGGACTAAACACTTCCCTTTGCAACTGGATCCCGAGTGGTAAGGGTAGGTAACACCACATCCACCACGCTGGTCCTCAGGGGCCCCTCAGAGGTGTGTGCTCAGTCCCCTCCTGTACTCCCTGTTCACTCATGACTGCACGGCCAGGAACGACTCCAACAACATCATTAAGTTTGGCGATGACACAACAGTGGTAGGCCTGATCACCGACAACGACGGGACAGCCTATGGGGAGGAGGTCAGAGACCTGGCTGTGTGGTGCCAGAACATCAACCTCTCCCTCAATGTGATCAAGACAAAGGAGATGATTGTGGACTACAGGAAAAGGAGGACCGAGCAAGCCCCCATTCTCATCGATGGGGCTGTAGTGGAGCAGGTTGAGAGCTTCACGTTCCTTGGTGTCCACATCACCAATAAACTACCATGGTCCAAGCACACCAAGACAGTCGTGAAGAGGGCACGAGAAAACCTATTCCCAATCAAGAGACTGAAAAGATTTGGCATGGTTCCTCAGATCCTCAAAAGGTTCTACAGCTTCACCATCGAGAGCATCCTGACTGGTTGCATCACTGCCTGGTACGGCAACTGCTCGGCCTCCGACCGCAAGGCACTACAGAGGGTAGTGCGTACTACCTAGTACATCACTGGGGCCAAGCTTCCTGCCATCCAGGACCTCTATACCAGGCGGTGTCAGAGAAAGGCCCTAAAAATTTACAAAGACGCCAGCCACCCTAGTCATAGACTGTTCTCTCTGCCACAGCATGGCAAACAGTACTGGAGCGCCAAGTCTAGGTCCAAGAGGCTTCTAAACAGCTTCTACCCCCAAGCCATAAGACTCCTGAACATCTAATCAAATGGCTACCCAGACTATTTGCATTGCCCCCCCCCCCTTCACACTGCTGCTACTCTCTGTTATTATCTATGCATAGTCACTTTAATAACTCTACCTACATGTACATATTACCTCAATTACCTCGACTAACCGATGCCCCCGCACATTGACTCTGTACCAGTACCCCCTGTATATAGCCACGCTATTGTTATTTTACTGCTGCTCTTTAATTATTCGTTACATTTATTTCTTATTCTTGTTTTTTTGTAGGTATTTTTTTATAATTTTTTTTTAACTGCATTGTTGGTTAGGGCTTGTAAGTAAGCATTTCACTGTAAGGTCTACTACACCTGTTGTAACATTTGATTTGATATGTAGGTTATTGGATAATGGCACAGTCATTTGGGCTTTTTTGGGTTTGGGCTCATGAAATGTCTTTAATGTAGGGCTCAGAAAATGTATATGGCTCATCAGGCTCAGGTAGCATCAGGCCTGAATTTTTTTATCAAAGCTCTAATCAAATCCGAACCTCAAATCAGGACCTCTGTTCGGACCTCTGGCAGTCTCTATGGGTGTGCCACAGGGTTCAATTCTCGGGCCGACTCTCTTCTCTGTATACATCAGTGATGTTGCTCTTGCTGCTGGTGATTCTCTGATCCACCTCTACGCAGACGACACCATTCTGTATACTTCTGGCCCCTCTTTGGACACTGTGTTAACTAACCTCCAGACGAGCTTCCATGCCATACAACTCTCCTTCCGTGGCCTCCAACTGCTCTTAAACGCAGGTAAAACTAAATGCATGCTATTCAATCGATCACTGCCCGCACCTGCTCGCCCGTCCAGCATCACTACTCTGGACGGCTCTGACTTAGAATACGTGGACAACTACAAATACCTGGGTGTCTGGTTAGACTGCAAACTCTCCTTCCAGACTCACATTAAGCATCTCCAATCCAAAATTAAATCTAGAATCGGCTTCCTATATCGCAACAAAGCATAATTCACTCATGCTGACAAACATACCCTCGTAAAACTAACCATCCTACCGATCCTCGACTTCGGTGATGTCATCTATAAAATAGCCTCCAACACTCTACTCAACAAACTGGATGCAGTCTATCACAGTGCCATCCGTTTTGTCACCAAAGCCCCATACACTACCCACCATTGTGACCTGTATGCTCTCGTTGGTTGGCCCTCGCTTCATACTCGTCGCCAAACCCACTGGCTACAGGTTATCTACAAGTCTCTGCTAGGTAAAGCCCCACCTTATCTCAGCTCACTAATCACCATAGCAGCACCCACTCGTAGCACGCGCTCCAGCAGGTATATCTCACTGGTCACCCCCAAAGCCAATTCCTCCTTTGGTCGTCTTTCCTTCCAGTGCTCTGCTGCCAATGACTGGAACGAACTGCAAAAATCTCTGAAGCTGGAGACTCATATCTCCCTCAATAGCTTTAAGCACCAGTTGTCAGAGCAGCTTACAGATCACTGCCCTGTACATAGCCCATCTGTAAACAGCCCATCTATGTACCTACCTCATCCCCATACTGTATTTATTTATATATCTTGCTCCTTTGCACCCCACTATCTCTACTTGCACATTCATCTTCTGCACATCCACCATTCCAGTGTTTAATTGCTATATTGTAATTACTTCGCCACCATGGCCTATTTAACTTGCACTCACTGTATATGTTTTGTTTATTCCATGTGTAACTCTGTGTTGTTGTATGTGTCGAATTGCTACGCTTTATCTTGGCCAGGTCGCAGTTGCAAATGAGAACTTGTTCTCAACTAGCCTACCTGGTTAAATAAAGGTGAAATAAAAAAAATAAATAATAATATTTCAAAAATCCAGACATAGGCCTATTTACAGTATATGCTTTACAATGCTTTTGAATGACACTTCCGGTTTTGGCAGGAAATGTCGGGTTAGGCGGGAGAAAAGTGATTTATTCTCGGGAGGGAACATTTGTGAAATACATACATATCGCCCATAGGCTACACCACTGCTGTCGTCGTTACCTCCAAGCGTTTATTGAAATTGAATATATAACCTTTGGATCCCGACAGCATTCGCACCATTGGAAGACATAGCTTGAACTGTAGCCTACATAATCTTATTTGTGCTCTTTTCCCAGGATCCATCAAACGCATTTGGTGTGTCATCATAGTGGTCTCTGACTTGTGGTCAGACTCCCTCAGGCGGAACAAACTTAAACTTGCGCCTTTTTTCAATACAATGTCATTGAGAAAACAAAAATGTGTCAACAACAACAAAATCGCAAACATCCTTTCTGAACTTAAAAGTAATCCTTAAAGTTATCATCTAGTTTTTCAAAAGTATCTGCAATCTGATTACAATATTTTTGCTGCTTATGTAACAGATTGCAGTTACAGTTTTCTTGTAATCAGTACTCCCAACCATGTGTGCAACTGTAACAAAATTGGTTTGACTTTGGATAGACTATCCCCGGAGCTAGTTAGGAACCTTCAATAAATTACACAATGTAAATTAGACAATATTTTCATGTTGCACACCTTTTAGTTTTCTTATTAAATGCTTTCAATATTTGTATATGAATTTCTACAATTTAAAGTTAGTTTTAGGTTTTTAAGCATTGCAATTTGAAGCTATTGGAAGTTTTACATATTGTCCCATGTACTGTGTAAATTACAGATGGTCCCTACCTAGCACCATAGGGATATCCAAAGTAAACCAAAATGTATCATGGGCATTAAGATTGGGTCACGTGCATTTGCACTCTGAATTGATGATGACTTGTGTGATGCCAGCTGTGGGCTTGTGGGCAGGATTGAAACAAACCCAACCTTAATTTACGTTGTGATGCAGTCACGACCACAAGTCTCACAAAACTGTGTTTTGGACACGACTGACTTTATGATCAAGATTATCCTATCTACACGTTGTACTCAATTTTGAAAGTAGAATAAAATTTTCTGACTCATATTGAAATGAGAAGTTGTCAAGCAAACACAGTTTGGGGCAATTATAGGGACAATTGCTCTTCAATACTTTATTTGAAATGATAGACTACTAGTGAGAACCTAAAGTCAAGGCTGGCATATTAACATCTGGAAGTTTGGCAAATAGTGATTTTTTACATGATTTCCTTTGCAGAAAAGAAATATTCTGCAGATTAAGTTGTCACGTCACTCAGAGCAGAAACTGTGTTTGCTTGGCATTTCAGGAGTGATTGTCATAATGTTGACATTTCCAGGAAGATTAATATTTGCATAATATCTTGATAGCGTACATTTGTCAACAATCTTCGAGCTGTGATGTGTTATTGCACAGGAAATCATTTAGCCATGATGTACATTTCCCCACTCACATTTGAGCCATGCTCATTTAGACAAACATTCAGCTCATGATATTTTGACTTGGGTCCGTGGGTAGGCTAATGCATATTAGCGAAATTGAGCTTGAAAAACAATAAACAAAGGGCTCTATAAAATGCCACTCATGAATACCAATGTTACACCACAAGCCTGGACAATGAATATAAACTACATTATTTCTATATGCATTCTGTATGATGTGTCTAGATGATGTTCACTTCCCTGCATGTTGTGTCCAATGCCTTTTATGATGCTTTGTACTTGCTCTTTTTTTTATTATTTTTTTTAGGGGTGGATCAGCTTAATATTGCGGAAAGAATATTGCTTCCATCAATGTAATTGTCTGCATCATTTCCAATCCCCCATATATTTTTTGGGTAAATATATATATCCATACACGCATGCATACATATACACATACCTATATAGACATACATACTTTTTTAAAGAATATACCTTTATTATTATTCCCCGCAAACCCTACCACCGATCCCCCAATTAGAGTAAACACGTCGGCTTTTACCTTCAATTTATCCATCTTATACACATTTTACAGACAGTCTATTTTACAATAGTTCTGTTTGTTTTTAGTCCTTCCTCTATTTCTGATCCAGTTTGATTTCTATTTGTAACTGTGCTATATCACAAAAGTTCTGAACCTATATACATTTTACAGACCCCGTATGTTTTACATTGTTTATCTTGTTATTAGTCCCACCCTTCAGCTCCATTCAACCCCTCCCATCTATCTCTCAACATCATCCATTTCGGATTTATATTTGCCATATACTTTTCAACTGTGCTGTGATGCTTCACAAAACAATTGAACCTTTCTATTCTCATAGCTTCTACAGATTGTAAATTAAAAAATAAACATTTTTGCTAAAATAATTATAACATTATTGATTGATTGACTATGGCTTTTCAAATCACCCATTATTGCTATCTGCAGCTGTCACGGTTGTCTAAAGGATCGGACCAAAGCGCAGCTTGTTCGTAGTTCCACATATTTATTTATCCGTGAAACGTAATGCAATACACCAAATACTTGAAATAACAAAACAAACCGTGACGCAGAGAGAAAACACACTACTCAAAATAGAATCACCCACAATACCAAGGAAGAAAAACCCCTACTTAAATATGATCTCCTATCAGAGGTAATGAGGACCAGCTGCCTCCAATTGGAGATCAAGCCAAAAAAACAACAACATAGAAATAGAAATACTAGAACTAAAACATAGAAATAGAAAACATAGAAAAACACAAAACACCCCCTGTCACGCCCTGACCTACTCTACCATAGAAAATAACCTCTTACTATGGTCAGGACGTGACAGCAGCGTTAGTTCTAGGCAAATGTTGCAATTCTTCAGCCATTCCTGGACCTGTGACCAAAAACGAGCTACATATGGACAATACCAAAATAAATGATCTAATGACTCTGCCTCCTCACAGCAGAATCTGCAGAGCTGGGAAGATTGTATCCCCCATATATATAACATTCTATTAGTTACAAGAATTTTGTATAGTAATTTAAATTGAAAAATTCAAAGTTTTGAATCTGGCGTTGTTTTGCGTATCAATTCATAAACCATGTGCCAAGGAATGGGTACATCGAAAATCTCTACCCAACTATTTAGCCATTTATATGGCACAGCTGTACAGTACTTGCTCTTACTCATGTCCAACACTCATCTTCGCCCCAAGTGAGCCTGCCATCTATAATAGAATACCAATAATGTGTTTAGTTTCACTTTGACAGTACTGTCCCTGAAGATAACATAGCAATTAATGTGCGGGAAGAGAGAGAACCAGGGATTCCGTTCTCTCCTCATCCGAAAGCTGTCAGCTTCTGACAGATGTCGTTTACGCCAATTACATTTCAAAAGATAATTTATTGCGCTCATTTGCAACGGCATCTGTAGTTTTTTGTGTACGGTGGGATGTTTTTCCCCTCCTCAGAATAGGGGAACCATAATTCTCCGACGTGGTTCATGGGCATTTACCGCAGCAGCTGCTGTCTCCCATACACCAGGGTCAATAAATTCCTGTCATGGTAGGTTCACTCCAGAGGTTTGACTGATTAGCATAGTTTGATGGAGTTCTGAAACCAGGGTTTGTCTCATATGATTTTCCATATATTAGATAACAAGTAATACAAGCTTGGCATGCCTCACCTGGGCTGACACCTCAGAACAAATTAGCTTGCCGTGACATAACTGTGTTTTAGGAATCATTTACAAGGCTAGTGGCTAGGCTTGCAAAAACTCCCCTATCTTTATTTAAATTTAATCTGTTCACTCTTTTCAGAAATAACCAATTATGATGACAGCCGGAGAACCTAAGAGCAGATTAACTGAAAGTAGAAAGGAAAGTCTCTATTAATCTAATTCATAAGTAACTACACAGTCCTCTTTCTAAAACGAACACCTCCTAGCTAATGATTACCACTATCTCAGTGTGTCAGCAACTCAGCTTGCCTCAGACATGAAAGGCTTGGCTAGAAAGATCTGAATAACTTTACCTCCCCCACAAAGATGTCAGTATGGGCCAGTCCTTGCCATTCTTCCGCCCTAGGCAAGACCAGAAAACGACAAACCTTCAAAACTAGAGTAGTAAGCAAAATTATGTTGAAAAGACATCTACAAGACATATTTTCCAAATGTTGAAATCATGTTAATTTTCGGTTCTGAATGAAAGTTTAAAATATGTATTTTCCGGATGTTGAAAATACTATTTTCCAGACGTTGAAATCAGGCTAATTTTTGGTTCTGAATGAAAGTTGAAAATAAGTCATTTATAGTCATCTATGTTAAGGCCAAATTAAGTGGCACGTCCTGACCAGTAAAGGGGTCATTTTTTTATTGTAGTTGGTCAGGACGTGGCAAGGGTGTGTTTGTTTTGAGTGTTTCGGGGTTTTTGGTTTATGTTCTATGTTTTCTATTTCTATGTGGGTTTTCTAGTTTGTCTATTTCTATGTTAGTTTTGGGAACGACCTCCAATTAGAAGCAGCTGGTTGTCGTTGCTTCTAATTTGAGGCCATATTTAAGTGAGTTTATTTTCTCTTGCGTTTGTGGGTGGTTGTTCCATGTATAGCTGTGTAGCCTTACAGGACTGTCATTCGGTTTCTTGTTTTGTTTAGTGTTCACGTTTAAAAAATAAAAGTATAAGTATGGACACTTACCACGCTGCGTATTGGTCCGATATTTCTTACTACTCAGAAGACGAAGATTATGACAGAACTACCCACCAAAACAGGACCAAGCATCGGAGGAAGGAGCAGCAGAGGAGCTATGAAGAGTCATGGACCTGGGAGGAGATCCTGGATGGGACAGGACCATGGCACCAGGCGGGGGAGTACCGGCGTTATACGCAAGGATTGGCAAGCCCCCCAAAAAATTTTGGGGGGCACACGGGTAGTATGGCTAAGTCAGGTCGTAGACCTGAGCCAACTCCCCGTGCTTATTATGGGGCGCGACAGATCGAGAAAGCACCAAGCTATGCGGAAATGCGCACTGTATTGCCCAGAAGCATTCAAAGGCCGGTGCAAACGGTGAAAGCTCCTCAGTATGGCCAGGCTATGGTGAGCACTCAGCCAAGAAGGGTTGTGCAGGCTGTATGCTCCATACCTCCAGTGCATCTCCAGGGTCCAGTTTACCCTGTTCCTGCTCCTCGCACTAGCCTTGAGGTGCGTGTCACCAGTCTGGTGCCTCCAAAGCCAGCCCCACGCACCAGGCCTTTAGTGCGCTTGCCCAGTCCAGTACGTCCTGTTCCTGCTCCTCGCACTAGCCTTGAGGTGCGTGTCACCAGGCTGGCGCCTCCAAAACCAGCCCCACGCACCAGGCCTTTAGTGCGCAGTCCCCGTCTAGAGCTTCCGGCGATAGTGCCCCGTCTAGAGCTTCCGGCGACAGTGCCCCGTCTAGAGCTTCCGGCGACAGTGCCCCGTCTAGAGCTGCCGGCGACAGTGCCCCGTCTAGAGCTTCCGGCGACAGTGCCCCGTCCAGTGCTTCCGGCGACGGCCCGCAGTCCGGAACCGACAGAGGCAGCCCGCAGTCCGGAACCGACAGACGGCCCGCAGTCTGGAACCGACAGAGACGGCCCGCAGTCCGGAACCGACAGAGATGGCCCATCCAGTCCGGCGCCGCCAGAGTCGCCCGTCCAGTCCAGTGCCGCCAGAGTCGCCCGTCCAGTCCGGCGCCGCCAGAGTCGCCCGTCCAGTCCGGCGCCGCCAGAGTCGCCCGTCCAGTCCGGCGCCGCCAGAGTCGCCCGTCCAGTCCGGCGCCGCCAGAGTCGCCCCTCCAGTCCGGCGCCGCCAGAGTCGCCCCTCCAGTCCGGCGCCGCCAGAGTCGCCCCTCCAGTCCGGCGACGCCAGAGTCGCACCTCAGCCCGAGGTCTCCAGCGACGAGCGACAGCCCTAAGCCTTCAGCGGGGGTGGACAGGTTAGAGTGGGGATTAAGCCCAGATCCAGAGCCACTTCCGTGGGGGGAGGTTTGGGAAGGGGGGGTGTAGCACAGGAACCGTCGGTGACGGTGGCCACCCGCCCTTCCCTCCCTTTAGTTTGGGTTTATTGTTTTGGTAATTTTTGGTTTCAGGTGCATTCGGGGTCTGCACCTTTGGGGGGGGGGGGTACTGTCACGTCCTGACCAGTAAAGGGGTAATTTTGTTATTGTAGTTGGTCAGGACGTGGCAGGGGTGTGTTTGTTTTGGGGTTTTTGGTTTATGTTTTCTATTTCTATGTGGGTTTTCTAGTTTGTCTATTTCTATGTTAGTTTTGGGAACGACCTCCAATTAGAAGCAGCTGGTTGTCGTTGCTTCTAATTGGAGGCCATATTTAAGTGGGTTTATTTTCTCTTGTGTTTGTGGGTGGTTGTTCCATGTATAGCTGTGTAGCTTTACAGGACAGTTTTTTCATCGTTGTTTGTTATTTTTGTTAAGTGTTCACGTTTATAAAAAATAAAAGTATTAGTATCGACACTTACCACGCTGCGTATTGGTCTGATGATTTCTCATCAGAAGACGAAGCCGGATAAAATCTGAACCGAACATAGAAGTTGGCTTCAGTCCATGTTTACTGAGGTGTTGCCTGAAATTGATTTTTATGAATGCCCATCTAACATGTGGTAAGCCTACCATTTGTAAAACTCCATACAAAGATGTCCAATCCGGACAGCGCTACAAAAAGACCTCCAAAAGAAGTTGGCTCATGCTTACTGGGGTGTAGCCTACCATGTCAGCCCGCAATGGAATTTTATGAATACCCATACACGTGGTAGGCCCACCGTTTGTAAAACAGGTCATTGCATTGGCTTTGTTATTCCTGATTCTTGTGACTAATCAATTTGGATATTTAAGCTCTTCATATCAGCTACCCAACTTTATCAGGAGTTTTCGTTAGCCTATTTGCAATATGTTTACATGGCGCGTGTGAAATGCAGAAGTATTTTCTTTTTCGCTATGATCAGCTTGTCAAAAATTGACAGATACAAACTTGAAACCACTAATCATGACAATGGGGTGCAACTCCTGAACAGCAGTTGTGATTGTTCATTCCATATTGTCAATTTTACTTTGACCTGTCCTGTTTTTAGGATATGTAAATCTTGGTGGGGCAAACGTTAAAAAAAATGTGGGGGATGCATGCCAGCAAAGCCACAACACAACACTGAACAATACATTAATTGCACTATAACGGTAACAAACAGTGCCCGCAAACTGTTAGGGCATACATAAAGTTGTCCCAACAGCAGAGCTTTATTTTCAGCACCATGGTGAATCTGTACCACTTCTACACCTGGCTATCAGCAGAGACTTGTCTGGCAGCGAAACACTTAATTCAGCCTCATTTACTGCCTTTTAAAAAAACATAGCTGATATGGCTGACTTGCTTAAACAAATGTAGTTTCTACTGACAATTGAGATGTACAAACTATAGCATAAGGGTACGACGAGCGGATAAGAGGCAATCCGTCATTTTGATTAAGACATTAATGAGCAAGCTAGGGTGGATGTAATTAATATAACTATTTGTTCAGCACTTTTGAAATGTACAGTGGCAGAATTCAGAACATGGTCGTTCTTACAGTATTCTCACTGTACACCAAGTCAGAACCGTAGGATAAATAAAGGGGGCATATACTGTAAGCAAACAATGAAAGCTCTTATAATATTCAATAATTACATTTCTCTAAAACAGGCTATAGGCTACATGTGCACCACCAAGTCAGAACAGTAGGCCAAATTAGGAGTGGGAAAGGGACCAAATTATTATGGTGAGGCACATGGGCTACTAACAGCTTACTACACAACATACACTTAGTAGTATTACTTTCTTAGCTACAGTACAGTATACATATCTCCCTGGCATATTACAAAATGTATGCAGCAGCATACAAGACATTTTTGAACTCACCTTGTTGTGCTGTGCTCACTTGAACAGGAAGGTGGCACGGCGGTCCTTCGTGGGCAAATTTTGTCATCAAAGTCTGGCATTCTCTGGATTTATGGTGCTTTCAAGACAACTGGGAACTCGGAAAAAACAAGGTTGAATCATGATGTCAGTGATTTTCAGGTCAGAGCTCTAGAAAGAGGCCAGAGTTCCCGACTTGGAATTCCAAGTTGGATCATCATATTTTCCCAGTCGGAGCTAATTTTTTTCCTGAGTTCCCAGTTGTCTTGAACTCACTGATGTCTGAGATTTCCCAGTTCCAAGTTTCCAGTTGTTTTGAATGCGACAGAAGTCATGCTGGATTGACAGCATGGCCAATGTTGAATGTTGAGTGATTGCTTTGCAACGCTTGCTGTTAGACACTGATTCCTTCCAAACCACTCATTGTTGAATTTGCGATTTCCAACTTGTTGTGTAATATTTATGTCCAATGGCCGATGAGCACCGATATGTTTTATCTATAATTTCTCTTAAGAATGTCTCTTCATATGACAAGAATTGAAAAGGATTTGCCAGTAAATTGTCTTGATTCATGATGATGACTGCTAGCTTGCTAGCTAAGATTTTGGATCAGTCCAATCAAAGCTACTGTAGATATAACGTGATTTGACATAATTGTATCTGTGGCCAATGAATTTGAGCCTTCATGGATGGGCACTTCTAATGTAACTCTATGCCAGCATCCAAGGGGCTTGAATTTTCGAGCTCTACCCATAGACCATGAGTGACAGAACACTGAGCCAATCACGGCGCAACTAGAGAACTTTATCAACCCTTACGCTCCATATTTTTCGCTGGCTGCCCCACCACCACAGAAAGCACTGAGCTAGGCTGAAACACGTGCATTTTGGAGCTTCCTTACTCAAGAAAGCAAAAAAGGTACCATATTTGTATGCAGCTTTAATAACGCTAAGATTATTTTGTTTTACATTATTTGCAAACTGATATGTGACACATATTAATCCCAAAATAACATGAAAAACAGGCACCAAAAAAATGTATCAATTTTTTTTTTTTTTTTTTTTTTTTTTTTTAGCTAAACAGGTGGGGCTCAGAAAATGCCGCCCTCAACAACTTTCCACCTAATCCTGTAATTTACCACGCGCCTCATTTAGACATCCATCATCAGTGTGATGGGATATACACAGAGCATAAAATGAACACGGTGTAGATTTAGGTATTGGCTGTTAAGAATGTCTATTTTAACCAGCCACATTGGGGGTGGTCAATTTGCAGGGCTCTAGCGAGCGATACATTCGCTAATAAAAATGATCAAAAGTCAACTATGAGCACATGCAGTTAGGGTTAGAAAAAGCTGCAGTAGCTGTTTTCAAAGTATTTCTGCTGTTTTGTTTCATAACTACTAATTGGACAAAGAAATATGAATCCTATATCCCACCTTGCGTAGGAAAACTGTCTACCAAGGGAGCTGTGTGCACAGAGTTGTGCTGATGATAGATTCATTTTTGGAGGCACTGTGCACACAAAGAAAGTTGGTCTAATTTAGTCTAAAATCTACAAAGTGGGACTTTGTCCTTCATGTTTCTTGGCAATTTACAGTGCCTTCGGAAAGTATTCAGACCCTTTCACTTTTAGCACATTTTGTTACATTACAACGTTATTCTAAAATGTATTAAATAAAACAATTAAAAATAAATCTACACACAATACCCCATAATGACAAAGCGAAAACAGCACCTTTGGCAATGATTACATCCTCGAGTCTTCCTGGGTATGACGCTACAAGCTTGGCACACCTGTAATTGTGGAGTTTCTCCCATTCTTCTCTGCATATCCTCTCAAGCTCTGTCAGGTTGGATGGGGAGCGTCGCTGCACAACTATTTTCAGGTCTCTCCAGAGATGTTCCATCGGGTTCAAATCGGGGCTTTGGCTGGGCCACTCAAGGACATTCAGAGACTTGTCCCCAAGTCACTCCTGTGTTGTCTTGGCTGTGTGATTAAGGTTGTTGTCCTGTTAGAAGGTAAACCTTCGCCCCAGTCTGAGGTTCTGAGCGCTCTGGAGCAGGTTTTCATCAAGGATCTCTCTGTACTTTACTCCGTTCATCTTTCCCTCGATCCTGACTAGTCTTCCAGTCGCTGCCGCTGAAAAACATCCCAACAGCATGATGCTGCCACCAGCATGCTTCACCGTAGGGATGGTATTGGCCTCCCTGTGGCTCAGTTGGTAGAGCATGGTGTTTGCAACGCCAGGGTTGTGGGTTCGATTCCCACGGGGGGCCAGCACGAGGGAAAAAACATTTATGAAATGAATTGAATTGTATGCATTCACTACTGTAAGTCGCTCTGGATAAGAGCGTCTGCTAAATGACTAAAATGTCACCAAAGATATGGGATTAATGCCAGGAATTCCGTTTGTGAGGGAATCATATTAGCCTTCCCTGTAGCTCAGTTGGTAGAGCATGGTGTTTGCAACGCCAGGGTTGTGGGTTTGATTCCCACGGGGGGCCAGCACAGAAAAAAATGTATGAAATTGTTTGAAATGTATGCATTCACTACTGTAAGGCGCTCTGGATAAGAGCGTCTGCTAAATGACTAAAATGTAAAAAAAAAAAAAGTTAAATGTAGCCAGGTGATGAGCGGTGCCTGGTTTCCTCCAGACATGACGCTTGGCATTCAGGCCAAAGAGTTCAATCTTGTTTCATCAGACCAGAGAATCTTGTTCTTATGGTCTGAGAGTCCTTTAGTTGCCTTTTGGCAAATTCCAAGCAGGCTGTTATGTGCCTTTTACTGAGGAGTGGCTTCCGTCTGGCCACTCTACCATAAAGGCCTGATTGGTGGAGTGCTGCAGAGATTCTCCCATCTCAACAGAGAAACTCTGGAGCTCTGTCAGAGTGACCATCGGGTTCTTGGGTAGAGTGACCATCCCTGACCAAAGTCCTTCTCCCCCGATTGCTCAGTTTGGCCGGGAGGCCAGCTCTAAGAAGAGTCTTGGTGGTTCCAAACTTCTTCCATTTAAGAATGATGAAGGCCGCTGTGTTCTTGGGGACCTTCAATGCTGTAGACATTTTTTCATACCCTTCCCTAAATCTGTGCCTCGACACAATCCTGTCTCGGAGCTCTACAAACAATTCCTTTGACCTCATGGCTTGGTTTTTGCTCTGACATGCACTGTCAACTGTGGGACCTTATATATACAGGTGTGGGCCTTTCCAAATCATGTCCAATCAATTGAATTTACCACAGGTGGACTTCAACCAAGTTTTAGAAACATCTCAAGGATGATCAATGAAAACAGGATGCACCTGAGCTCAATTCTGAGTCTCATAGCGAAGGGTCTAAATACTTATGTAAATAAGGTATTTCTTTTTTTATTTTATACATTTGCTGACATTTCTATAAACCTGTTTTCACTTTGTCATTATGGGGTATTGTATGTAGATTGATGAGGAAATGTTTTTATTTGATCCATTTTAGAATAAGGCTCTAATGTAACAAAATGTGCTAAAAGTGAAGGGGTCTGAATACTTTCCGAATGCACTGTATATTTTCATCTACCTGCCAGAGTGGCTGGTGGACCAAACAGTTAAATAACGTTCTGAGAACATGTTTTGATAAGACATTTAATAGCACTGCTAGCTTAGTTTAAGTGTTTTGAATTCTAAGCACATAGAAATTCATTTGCTTAGGCATTAATCATGCAAACACAATGTGTTTTTATTGTGGCACAGCATCAGTGATATTAGAACCTAGGATCTTCTGTTCCCTATCCATGAAATGAGTCCACTGCACCACCAGGATGGAGCTAGCATGCCGTGTTTTTTTAACTCATACAAAGTTGTTAATTTTAGTCTATTCAAAAAGACCCCATTTCAAAGAAACAAGCACTCTTTAAGATCAGGTGTGGCCAATTAGTGGGCACGGCCAACACACCTGAACACACTTAACAGATAGAGGATAGAGAGAGTTTTGTTGATGCTGAGAATGGAATGTACAGTATACGAATGTGTTCAAATAACATTCTTAGAACGTTCTTCAAACATTACTGATGTTTTCTTCTGGTATTTATGGAAAGTTTTCTTAATGTTCTGAGAACATGACTTTAAATAGAACCATGAGGAAACCTGCAAAAAAGTACTGAAATTCCCACAGAAGAACGTTGTTTAAAATCTTCTGAACAATTTAAATAGAACTTTAAATAGAACCATGAGGAAATCTGTAGGAAACGTTATGCTGAGGTGCTGAAATTGCCACCGAAGAAACATATGGTTCTCGGAACGTTATGTGTTAGCTGGGTAATGTCTTCACATATAACCATCTGTCATCATCCTGTTGTAATTATAGAAATGTAGTTATTATGGCGTACAGTGCTTGTCTCTTCATTAAGTTGAGCAGTGCATGGTGGGTAATTGCACGGGGCACTAGTAATGATGAAAAACTTAGCTGTTCATTTCTCTAGCATGCTGTTGTTTTCCCTTGGAGTCATATGCTACAGTTCCCTGCAGTGGTCTGGGCTTCCTCTTGTCAGGCCAGCGGTGCATTACACTGAGACAATACTCTACGTAGGCCTACACTGCTACACACAGCCTTCACCAGAGTCCTGTTATTATAAAGTAAGATCAAATTAAAATATGATATGTGCCACATAAATGTTCACTTGTTGTAAGGCCATTCAGGGCAGACAGAAGACAGAGGTGGAGTGGAGAGGTGTACTGTCAAGGTGAGCTCTACTATCAATAAATAGGATGTCCATGATACCTCCTCTTTTGGCTCTGTGCATTTTTGGACACAGTAGGCCCTGGGGGAGGAGAACAATGATCAGTGGGCAGCAGCACAAGTGTTGGCCTCATCCCGGCAGGGATCCAGCTCTGTGTTTGGAAGCAGGTCTTCACAGAGCAGCTCAACCCTGGTGGAAGGAGAACAGCAGATACAATATGTCACAGGCATCTGATACCGGAGGGTTAAGGGGGTTGATAAAGGGTACATAGGTTCTCTTAAGCCCGAAGCATACCACCCTGCATCCCACTGCTGGCTTGCTTCTGAAGCTAAGCAGGGTTGGTCCTGGTCAGTCCCTGGATGGGAGACCAGATGCTCCTGGAAGTGGTGTTGGAGGGTCAGTGTGAGGCACCCTTTCCTCTGGTCTAACAACAACAACAAAAATATGCCAATTCCCCAGTGCAGTGATTGGGGACATTGCTCTGTGTAGGGTGCTGTCTTTTGGATGGGACATTAAACAGGTGTCCTGACTCTGTGGTCACTAAAGATCCCATGGCACTTATTGTAAGAGTAGGGTTGTTAACCCCAGTGTCCTGGCTAAATTCCCAATCTGGCCTTCATTCCATCAGGGCTTGTTCTTCCCCACTCCCCTGTAACTATTCCCCAGGTTGTTGCTGTAAATGAGAATGTGTTCTCAGTCAACTTACCTGGTAAAATAAAAAGGTCTGGGAGTTAGGATCTTTGACTCATCTCTCCAGAGAGACAGAGCGGTCTCCAGCACACAGCTCGACACCACCACCTGTCCCACGGTGCAACCTGAGAGAAGAGCCTTATTGTTTCAGACATGCCTAATGATTTATTTACAGCCTCTGCTGTGCCATGCTTAAAATTAGCAACAACAGCTTTCCCACCAAGTGGGTCTTGATAGGATCTGCATGTTCTGCCTAGCATCGGGCTGAATAAGTGATGCTGCTGGGGAGGGAATTTAATAGCCCCACTCATTCCACTTAAAGAGGATCCTATCTGTGGGTCCTTTGTAGTTGTGTGTAGAAGCTTATTTAAGAGGATTAAGATTTATTCACAGTGGTGCATCGAAGTACTAACTGACAGACTTTGATTTAAGCCAAGCCATGCCCCTGCTCTGTGTGTATTTTGAAATACGTGAATAAAAATGGCAGGTATGAGTAGGTATGTCCAATACTGTAGACTTATCTGTTTCGCACTGCAGTCAGATGGTACCTGATCCCCAAACTGTTCAGACATGTTTTTATGTTTCACTCTTGTTTTACTTTTGAAGACCTGCCTTACGCAAGGTGATCCTAAAGAACAGACCTTCTGATAGGTGTGTTTCTGGGCATGCTCAGCCAATTAAATCTTCTCTAGATGTTGTGTCCAACTATTAGATTGCTGAGGCTGTGAATTGACTACTGTACTGGGCTCTCAAATGAACATATTATATTATATAATAGTCTCTCTTTGTGTGGTTAGTCTTAGCCTCCTGCTGCTTGTCAGCATGGGCAGCGGAGGTGGTTCAACATCAGTAAACTGACACCTGAAGATGAGTTACCTTGGCTGAGACCTAGGCTTTAGCGCAATGTGCTAACCTGGTCTAGGTATTTTATTACTCTTCCTGGGATCCACACAAAGCATAAAACATGACATAATACAAAACATTGATAGACAAGAACAGTTCAAGGACTGAACTACACAAATATATATACAGTTGAAGTCGGAAGTTTACATGCACTTAGGTTGGAGTCATTAAAACTCGTTTTTCAACCACTCCACAAATTTCTTGTTAACAAACTATAGTTTTGGCAAGTCGGTTAGGACATGTACTTTGTGCATGACACAAGTCATTTTTCCAACAATTGTTTACAGACAGATTATTTCACTTATAATTCACTGTATCACAATTCCAGTGGGTCAGAAGTTTACATACACGAAGTTGACTGTGCCTTTAAACAGCTTGGAAAATTCCAGAAAATGATGTCATGACTTTAGAAGCTTGTAGACCTCCACAAATCTGCTTCATCCTTGGGAGCAATTTCCAAACGCCTGAAGGTACCACGTTCATCTGTACAAACAATAGTACGCAAGTATAAACACCATGGGACCACGCAGCCATCATACCGCTCAGGAAGGAGACGCATTCTGTCTTCTAGAGATGAACGTACTTTGGTGCGAAAAGTGCAAATCAATCCCAGAACAACAGCAAAGGACCTTGTGAAGATGCTGGAGGAAACAGGTACAAAGTATCTATATCTGTCTTGTTTTGCACGCTTTGTACGAAATAATAAAATGCAGTACTACAGGATATTTCTTAACGTAGCTCTTTATTAGCTAGCTACAACTGGCATGTTCACGTATCTCCAACCATGATCAACTGACCATGACCTAACCATCTGGGTGGTCTTAACCAATCATAGCACAGTATGATACGGCGGTAAAATGCATCCAATAATAATTCAGTATGTTTACACATATGAATATCACAATATCCACAGTAAAACGAGTCCTATATGACATAACCTGAAAGGCTGCTCAGCAAGGAAGAAGCCACTGCTCCAAAACCGCCATAAAAAAGCCAGACTACGGTTTGCAACTGCACATGGGGACAAAGATTGTACTGTTTGGCCATAATGACCATCGTACTGTTTGGCCATAATGACCATCGTTATGTTTGGAGGAAAAAGTGGGAGTCTTGCAAGCCGAAGAAGACCATTCCAACCATGAAGCACAGGGGTGACAGCATCATGTTGTGGGGGTGTTTTGCTGCAGAAAAGACTGGTGCACTTCACAAAATAGATGGCATCATGAGGCAGGAAAATTAAGTGGATATTTTGAAGCAACATCTCAAGACATCAGTCAGGAAGTTAAAGCTTGGTCGCAAATGGGTCTTCCATATGGACAATGACCCCAAGCATACTTCCAAAGTTGTGGCAAAATGGCCTAAGGACAACAAAGTCAAGTTATTGGAGTGGCCATCACAAAGCCCTGACCTCAATCTTATGAAAATGTGTGGGCTGAACTGAAAAAGCGTGTGTGAGCAAGGATGCCTACAAACCTGACTCCGTTACACCAGCTCTGTCAGGAGGAATAGGCCAAAATTCACTTATTGTGGGAAGCTTGTGGAAGGCTACCCGAAATGTTTGACCCAAGTTAAACAATTGAAAGGCAATGCTACCAAATACTAATTGAGTGTATGTAAACTTCTGACCCACTGGGAATGTGATGAAAGAAATAAAATATTAAATAAATAATTCTCTCTACTATTACTCTGACATTTCACATTCTTAAAATAAAGTGGTGATCCTAACTGACCTAAGACAGGGAATCTTTACTAGGATTAAATGTCAGGAATTGTGAAAACAACTGAGTTTAAATGTATTTGGCTAAGGTGTATGTAAACTTCCGACTTCAACTGTATATATATATATATATATATATATATATATATATATATATATATATATATACTGCTCAAAAAAATAAAGGGAACACTTAAACAACACATCCTAGATCTGAATGAAAGAAATAATCTTATTAAATACTTTTTTCTTTACATAGTTGAATGTGCTGACAACAAAATCACACAAAAATAATCACTAGAAATCCAATTTATCAACCCATGGAGGTCTGGATTTGGAGTCACACTCAAAATTAAAGTGGAAAACCACACTACAGGCTGATCCAACTTTGATGTAATGTCCTTAAAACAAGTCAAAATGAGGCTCAGTAGTGTGTGTGGCCTCCACGTGCCTGTATGACCTCCCTACAAGGCCTGGACATGCTCCTGATGAGGTGGCAGATGGTCTCCTGAGGGATCTCCTCCCAGACCTGGACTAAAGCATCCGCCAACTCCTGGACAGTCTGTGGTGCAACGTGGCGTTGGTGGATGGAGCGAGACATGATGTCCCAGATGTGCTCAATTGGATTCAGGTCTGGGGAACGGGCGGGCCAGTCCATAGCATCAATGCCTTCCTCTTGCAGGAACTGCTGACACACTTCAGCCACATGAGGTCTAGCATTGTCTTGCATTAGGAGGAACCCAGGGCCAACCGCACCAGCATATGGTCTCACAAGGGGTCTGAGGATCTCATCTCGGTACCTAATGGCAGTCAGGCTACCTCTGGTGAGCACATGGAGGGCTGTGCGGCCCCCCAAAGAAATGCCACCCCACACCATGACTGACCCACCGCCAAACCGGTCATGCTAGAGGATGTTGCAGGCAGCAGAACGTTCTCCACGGCGTCTCCAGACTCTGTCACGTTTGTCACGTGCTCAGTGTGAACCTGCTTTCATCTGTGAAGAGCACAGGGCGCCAGTGGCGAATTTGCCAATCTTGGTGTTCTCTGGCAAATGCCAAACGTCCTGCACGGTGTTGGGCTGTAAGCACAACCCCCACCTGTGGACGTCGGGCCCTCATACCACCCTCATGGAGTCTGTTTCTGACCGTTTGAGGAGACACATGCACATTTGTGGCCTGCTGGAGGTCATTTTGCAGGGCTCTGGCAGTGCTCCTTCTGCTCCTCCTTGCACAAAGACGGAGGTAGCGGTCATGCTGCTGGGTTGCTGCCCTCCTACGGCCTCCTCCACGTCTCCTGATGTACTGGCCTGTCTCCTGGTAGCGCCTCCATGCTCTGGACACTACGCTGACAGACACAGCAAACCTTCTTGCCACAGCTCGCATTGATGTGCCATCCTGGATGAGCTGCACTACCTGAGCCACTTGTGTGGGTTGTAGACTCCGTCTCATGCTACCACTAGATTGAAAGCACCGCCTGCATTCAAAAGTGACCAAAACATCAGTCAGAAAGCATAGGAACTGAGAAGTGGTCTGTGGTCCCCACCTGCAGAACCACTCCTTTATTGGGGGTGTCTTGCTAATTGCCTATAATTTCCACCTGTTGTCTATTCCATTTGCACAACAGCATGTGAAATTTATTGTCAATCAGTGTTGCTTCCTAAGTGGACAGTTTGATTTCACAGAAGTGTGATTGACTTGGAGTTACATTGTGTTGTTTAAGTGTTCCCTTTATTTTTTTGAGCAGTGTATATATATATATATATATATATATATATATATATTTAAGTTCCCACTGACAATTACACACATTGGGGACAGTTACCCAAACATCAGTACATACACATCTGCCTAAGAGTTATTTAGGTGAGAAAGGGGAGAGGCGTTGTGCTGTTGTATTTGTTTTTTAAAGCAAATTCTGCTGTTTACTTGAGTAATTTCAGATCCGATCATGGCTCTGGTTAATACCGTGACTTGCCTTGAATTCATTCTGGATTTGGGGACTGTCTTGAGTCATGCAGACGGTTAGGTTGGTGCTTGTGACTCCCATCACCCAGTTGATGTTCATCAGCAGCTGGGGCGGCTGCAGGGAGGAGAAGGTCACTAACAGGGGTGTAAGTGTTGTGGAGATATTTGAAACCCAGTCAGTAAGTTACACATTACCTCCCTTGGTTTCCATTTCCATTTAGAGGTTCTAGTTAACCTTACACTTTCTGATTGACACGGTTGTCCTGTTTTTGCACTTCATTATACAGAAACATACAAGCAGTGGTTGAAATGCGCTGGTGCTCGCGTGTACAGTACATAAAACTGGCACACTCTCATATTTTTTACTACTTGAGTACCGTCACTTTTTATAGAATACTGGCTCTAAAATAGGAACCAACCCTGGTGGGGTAGAATCACAGTGAGTATCGGTACCTTTTCCATTACACTTCAAGCAGTGCTTACAAGTCACATAACAAGCATGTTGATGGGTTTGTTATTAGTTCAGACTAATAGCCGTTGTTATGGCAGGCCTTTTAGCATGAATATTGTACCATTAAGAGGGGTTCCATTCTGGAGTGTACCAGCTTCTGAACTGAATGCTGACTAATTCACCTCAGGGCTTTACAGTAGGGGTGGCAGAGATGCAGCACAGCGGAGTGCCAAGCTTTTAAATTGTCATAAACTCTCCTCCAATATGAATATTGCCTGTGAGACTTGAATTATCTCTGTATGGAATAATGTAACAGTGATTCCAATTTTATGAGCTTGTTTTTCTCAGTCTTTTGCGATCAATTTCATTTAGCTTTATGTGGCTTCGCTAGTTTAATTGCCTGGTATATTTTCCCTCGTGTCTTCCGTGCTGTAAGCATAAAATATGTAAATTATAATATTTCCCTAATATAAAAGTGATAGAGCGACAAATAAGAGAGGAGGGTTCATTTTTGAAGACGGCGATATTGATAATTTGATTCACATTGTATCTGAATGTCATTAGTTTTGCATCCCTCTGAGTGCATGGTAGAGGTCTTCTCGGGTCCACAAAGTTGGACCCATACCTGAACTGACTCGAGGACAATCAGACCTGGACCCGAACGGACCCGATCATTTAACAAAGGGGGACCTGGACCCGAACGGACCCGATAACAATCAAGCCCGATTGCACCAGAGTGACAGAAATGATTCTTATCAGCAAAGTTGCTCTTCTGTTTAATGAATAGGTCTTTATAGATGGGTTGGTTGTTAAGCAACAAAACCGACACTTGCGCAACTACGGGGCAAAACAGACGGGATCTGCTTAGATTGTTGACAACATGTAAGCTATATTTCGTCTCCAATATTTATTGAAAACACACATTTGCACAGTGAGCACATGTTGTCTTTCAAATACGTCGTTACAGTTGGTGGTTAGCTGACTAGAGAATTTTTATCATATTAGCATTGACATGAAATCCGTCAAAACACCTCAAAACAAGAGATGGTATCATCTGAAACGAGCCACTTGCAATTCTCCACATGGCAGCTTCTTGTCATTCTTGCTGGCAATCTGGCCATCCAGAATCAGTTAGCGTGTACATCGTTTTCAGCTAATATGTTGGCCTTCTATTGACCTTATTTTTTATTTATTTTACCCCTTTTTTCTCCCCAATTGGTAGTAGTTACACTCTTGTCTCATCACTGCAACTCCCGTACAGACACGGGAGAGGTGAAGGTCAAGAGCCATGCATCCTCAGAAACACAAACCCAACCAAGCCACACTGCTTCTTGACACAATGCATATCCAACCCAGAAGCCAGCCACACCAATGTGTCAGAGGAAACACTGTACAACCAGGTTGCCAAGTGTTTCCTCCAACACATTGGTGTGGCTGGCTTCTGGGTGTGTGCACTGCACCCAGCCCCCTGAGACAAGGATATCCCTGCCAGCCAAACCCTCCCTAACCCGGACAACGCTGGGCCAATTGTGCGCTGCCCCATGGGCCTCCCGGTCACGGCCAGTTGTGACAGAGCCTGGGCTCAAACCCAGAATCTCTGGTGGCACAGCTAGCACTGCGATGCAGTGCCTTAGACCACTGCACCACCCGGGAGGCCTAATAAATTCACCTTATTAGCGTCAAATAAATATGCTACAGGATATGCAGGCCGTGGTCTGTTAGACAGCTGTTTCTATCAGCTGTAGTTACATAGACCCAAGACCCGATGACGATTAAACAGGACCCGACCCGGACCCGAGGGAAAAGTTTGGATTCTGGGTCAGGTCTCGGATATTCGGGTTCGGGTTGACCCGTGAAGACCTCTAGTGCATGGAGGGGGCAAACAGAGAGATCATCATGTTGCCCAGACGTGTAGTGTAATATGACACAGTGGAACATGGAGCGAGATGTCATTTTACATCTTTTTTGAGATGTCCATGTACACTTAAGAAAACATAAACCGCTACCTACTCTATTAATACCCTTAAACTTCACGTTTCAGAAGTTTGATGACAAATAACCTACTGTCCAGTCCATTGTCAGAACGTACAATACACTGACAGATACACAAAGATAAAGCTACCGTCATCATTTCATGGCTGCTGAAAATTCAAATTGCAGCTCAAAGCACCACAAATAGCTTGCCAGCACAGTCAGCTGTGTCACTTTCTTCAGAACCACATTCAGCTGTCTGATAAAATGTATTCCACACCAAAGCCATTTATCTCACCAGGAACAATAGATTTCACAAGGTCTGTCTATTGGAACATTTATAGACTGGGATGGAATGGGCTGTGGAATCAGTTCTATTCTGACCCCTTGACTTTATCCTAATTTTGTTACCTTTCCACATTTTGTTGCTGAGCTCAGTTTTCGAGTCTCATAGCAAAGGGTCTGAATACTTATGTAAATAAGGTATTTCTGTTTTTATTTTGAATACATTTGCATTGTGGGATATTGTGTGTAGATTGATGAGGAAAACAATTATTTTAATCAATTTTAGAATAAGGCTGTACGTAACAAAATTTGGAAAAAGGGAAGGCGTCTGAATACTTTCAAAATGCACTGTATGTGACGCAGTACGCGATTTTCGGGGACCACCTTTGGCTTGTGGGCCCTACCTTCAGAACTACTGGCTAAAATGTATACAAAAGTACCAGAGAATCTCTTTAAAACTCACCACATGCTGTGCTGCACCCTGTCAACTTCCATATTGTTTTTATCACATCTCTTCTCTGCCAGGCTGTTTCGCCATCAGTATTTCATACCAGCAATCATCCAATTATGTGTTATCATGAGAAAACACAGAGCCATGTATCATGCCAGTAGTCTTATCAACGCAATTTATATTCAAAATTCTGCAGAAAAATTATAAATACTGTAGGAATCCAACCCTGAGAAAGACCTTCATACATCATGTTATATCAGGAGAGCTGGTATAATGTTTTGATGTGTAAATGTTAAGCAACAGCCAGGCTCACATGGAATTATGATACACAATGATAGAAGGGAGGATAGAGAAATAGCTGGAAAACATACTCATGAAAACAGGTCCTGTATATAATTGACAGTCTGGTTTTCGATCGACAAAGTACTTGGACTCGTCTTTCAGGTTAAGGAAAAATAGTTTCTGTAGGTCCATTGAAAAAAAGTGATTGTGAGAAGAAAGGTGGCCAAGAAAGATTTAGGTGCAACCTTCCCCTGTAATGTGTGAACCTGATAATAGAATCTGACACCTATTAGAGAGAGACGTGGTTATTGCAAAAACATTTGAAAGTTGTGTCCATAAATCTGCATGGGGCTATAAATCAAGTAATGACTTGTTGTGTACAGAGGACTGAATAATAGCCCTTTTTACAAACCAGTGTTCAAAACACTCCACCTGCAGCCTGGGAGAAAGGCATGTCACTTTGTGATGAATGGTCGCCTTTGTATTGCGCTCCTAACACAGATTTACCCCTTGTTATGAAAGAAATCTTGATAAATTGAGTCTATTTTCATTGCTTTGACTAATTATTTCACAATTCTGCTTGAGTCTGTGAGGTGTAGCCTACCGGCTGCATTCCAGTTCAGTGTCGTTAAAGCACCTGCAGCAACGTGTGTGTCTGTGTCTAAACAGGAAAGAGTTATCTTTTTCTTATAGTGTCCTCTCTGACAGACAGTCAGCCGCCTGGTCCAGTCATATAGCAGACATTATGATTGGCTCTCTGCATGACATCCAGCATTATGGAGATGGATTGGAGTAATAAACTCTGGCTGGCTGCCCACGCTACACGCTACAGTAATCTAAACAGAGGCTAATACACCGACACAGACCGGACAAACATACAGCAGCAGAAAACATACCAATGCATACAAACAGGG
This sequence comes from Salmo trutta, assembly GCF_901001165.1. NCBI lineage: Eukaryota > Metazoa > Chordata > Actinopteri > Salmoniformes > Salmonidae > Salmo > Salmo trutta. Next base: position 39,844,982 of record NC_042976.1, on the reverse strand, counting down.
GAAAATGCAATGCCAGAGAATCTACTATGCAAGCTGTTCTGTTATTTCTTTTTTAGAACTCCCTGCAAAGTCGTATTGATTCCTGAAATGGTGATGGATGCAAAATTGTCCATGTTTTTGGATGACTTGAAATGCTATAATGAAAACCCCTGTTAAGAAATCTAGAATGAGATGACAGACTCTGATCTACCAGTAGATCTATCTGGCTCAGGTCTGGTTGAATAAATACTATTGCCACAGGAATTGGCAGAAGTTTTGCTAGGTTTTCACAGTACAGAAAGTTCTTCCATGGTAATTTCCGAAAAAATGCTGGTAAGGCACATTTACTTACTTTTCCCATTTTGGCCCCCAGTCTCCAAACACTTAGGAGAGTCAATGACTGAGCCATGAATGTAAAAGAGCAACATTTTATTGCCACTTTACTTAATCAACTTAAAATGGCAACGTGTCACCGGTAGGCATTGCTTAGTGAAGTGCAGTGGCGCTGGAACACATAATTACACTGTATGACTGTTAAAGTGAGTCTTTAAGAGCTGTTCGGATCATTCTGTATAAGTGCTGCAGGGTACTCTCTCTCAGATCCACGCTCCCTAGCTTACCCCCTTTTTGCTGTTGACTTCAGCATGCTGCCATGGCAACTAAAAGCCTCTGTCTCTCAATCAAGCTGGATTTGATTTTAGACATTCTTAATGCGGATAGATCCCTTCAATTGTAGAAATTATGTGTGTATTCAAAAACACTCTATCGTGGCTAATATTATGAACACAGTGTAATTTGCCTGCTGAGTCATGTGCATCATGCTTGGAAGTTGGCATGAGTATGGGCTGTAGTCACTCAGGCTCTCTACATCTGCTAGCAAGGAACTATTTCATGGCTGGACTACTAATGCGACCCTGCGCAGTTCAGCCTGAAATGCATTGGATATTACTCTCATTGAATTAGGTCTAGCATTGCACATTGTAGTGCCATCTTACTGTAACTAAGCACATCTATCAGTGAATTATTCACTAATTGAAAAGACAATAGTTTTGCTGTTGCAACAAGTCACTGACAGCAGATTCCGGGACAATTCAATGATTTTAATGCACAGGGGCCGAATGTAGCTGGGAATTCTTGAAGCATAACTTAAAAAATGGTTCAGTGCATGCATGTGTGTCGGGGAGCATTGCAGGCAGACCTTGTGCTACTGGGATGCCTTTGTCCAGACATTCTTTGCGTTAACTTTTCAGGTTGACGAGAGAGGAGATGTACTTCTATGTTTTATAGCCAAGAAAGAATGGAATTTACAAGCTGAAAATAATCGGGTCCGTAACTACGTGTGAAGACACCGAGGTGCAGACCTTTGACATGTTTTATAATAAAATATATATACTGTATATTGTATACATTAAAGAAAATCAATTACGGGTCAACATCTAAATATTGCTTCCAGCGTTGATCAAAGCTCAGAACGCTTATATTCTTGATCTGACGAATCGCGCCTGCCTATTTGCGAACGATTGGAATCATGAACAGTGGTTTATTGGTTATGTTCACCTGCGTCCCCTGGATTTGCCTCCCGGACATGAAACAAACTACCTGTCTGCTCAAGTAGAAACGCTGCTGACAGTGTGTTTGCGAGATGCCGGGCAGAAGGCAATTTTAAAACCGCCCGCGACTCCTGACGTGTCTACAGACATCCCCCAAACAAACAAATAACGACTCTCGGAGAACGAGCGCACAACTGGTAATACGGTAGATACACTACACGGCCAACAGTATGTGGCCACCTGTTCGTCGAGTATCTCATTCCAAAATCATGGGCATTAATATAGAGTTGGTCCCCCCTTTGCTTGCATCTCAGCTTCCATTCCAACACAAGAGCATTTGAGAGGTCGGGCACTGATGATGGGCGGTTAGGCCTGGCCCACAGTTGGCATTCCAATTCATCCCAAAGATATTTGATGGGGTTGAGGTCAGGGCTCTGTGAAGGCCAGTCAAGTTCTTCCACACCTATCTCGAAAAACCATTTCTGTGTGGACCTCACTTTGTGCACGGGTGCATTGTCATGCTGAAACAAGGAAGGGCCTTCTCCAAACTGTTGCCACAAAGTTGGAAACACAGAATCGTCTACAATGTCATTGTATGCTGTAGCGTTAAGATTTCCCTTCACTGGAACTAAGGGGCCTAGCCCCAACCATGAAACACAGCCCCAGAATATTATTACTCCTCCACCAAACTGTACAGGTGGCAATATGTATTCGGGCAGGTAGCATTCTCCTGACATCTGCCAAAGCCAGATTCGTACGTCGGACTGCCAGATGATGAAGCGTGATTCATCACTTCAGAGAATGCATTTCCACTGCTCCAGAGTCTAATGGCGGCGAGCTTTACATCACTCTAGCCAAAGCTTGGCTTTGCACATGTTGATCTTAGGCTTGTGTGCGTGCGGCTGTTCGGCCATGGAAACCCATTTCATGAAGCTCCCGACGAAAAGTGCTGACGTTGCTTCCAGAGGAAGTTTGGAACTCGGTAGTGAGTGTTGCAGCCAAGTACAGATGATTTTTACACGCTACGCACTTCAGCACTCGACAGTCCCACGCTGTGAGCTTGTGTGGCCTACCACATCGCGGCTGAGCCGTTGTTACTCATAGACGTTTCCACTTCACAATAACAGCACTTACAGTTGCCTGGGGCAGCTCTAGCAGGGCAGAAATTTTACGAACTGACTTGTTGGAAAGGCATTCTATGACTGTGCCACATTGAAAGTCACTGAGCTGTTCAGTAAGGCCATTCTACTGCCAATATTTGTCTATGGAGATTGCATGGCTGTGTGCTCAATTTTATACACCTGTCAGTAACGGGTGTGGCTGAAATAGCCGAATCCACTAATTTGAAGGGTTGTCCACATACTTTTGTATATATAGTGTATGTCAGTCAGATAGCTATCTGCCAGTAGAAACTTATATTGCAGTAACGTTGAAGGACTCTGGCTAGTATTAGGCTACTCATTCAGCAAGAAGGATGAAGTAAGAAGCTAATGTTATACGGAGCTTACCTCAGCAGGAGCAAAACATTGGCTACTAAGTTCTCATAATAGCTTTTAATTGCAGAGAGTAGGCTAGTGAGAGACAGGAAAGTGGTGTTCAGTGGTGAGACTGAGGCAGGCTGCAATGCATGCAGGAAGAAGCAGAGATTCTGAAAATCAACCTGCAATAGAGAATGCTGGGAAATATGATAATAGTGGGCATGGTTTTGAGCATAGATACGTTTGTAATTTTTCTCAACAAGCTTGTTCAAATTCAGCTCACTTTGAGCAGAGTTTGTTGAGTAAACAAATGTTAACACACAGGCTCAATTCTTGTCCTTTTGAAGTCCGCTCAACTTGCAGAATAACGCTGATTAAGCAATTGGTTCAGTTGGCTTTTTAACATTGAATGCCACTTTATTCAATAAATAGGATGTATGAAATGTAAACAGGCTGAAGAACTCAGTGGATAGAATAGTGTCTCCATGAGAAATAACCCATTTGCAACACACTGAGAGTGCCTTAGACTGATGTTTTGTTACTGCTAGCTTTCTCAATCTCAAGAAAATCGTCAGCAGACAGCTAGACAAAAGGAAATCAGGGGGACAGAGGGAGATTCAGAGTGTATGTTTCACAGTGAAAGAAGAGAATGAGAAATGATTTAGGGGAAAGAATGGAGGTACAGTAATGACTTTGTGATGGAGGGATAGTGAGGATAATGCTGATGTAGAATAGAAAGATTGAGATTGAGGGGGTTTTCTGACAGTCATGTGCTGCCAAAAAGGATATATATACTGTCTGGGGTTCTACCAGTGGTGTGACCAATTAAAAACAAATTGTCTTTAACAGACAGGGAGGACAAGGAGTATATTGAAGAGTACAGCATGCACAGTACATTATATGTGAACACCCTCCATACACTGGTTTTAGTCACCGTCACTATCTACTGATATGAATCAGTTTTATTCTCACGAGAGGCTAAAGTTGACCATCATTTTGATGTGAATTCTAAAATAAGTTTGGAATGTTTTTACAGTACCTAAAAGCTTTTGCACTGTCTACATGGAATCGGTTATTTTACAGCATATCAAGGCATTATCAATGCCTGTAAACAGAGACAGAGTCCAGCCTACCAGACAAACATATCGACAACTAGTTTCAACCAGTTTTCACAGACTTGCTTTAGTAGACTAAAATATATTTCTAATTGTGTGATAAAGCTGTTGATTCCCGGTGCCTACGGTAGAATACTGCAATACTGTGCAGCACACCAACGACTGTAAAAGAGGACCCCACAATCTCACCATCTTCCACCATCTTGTGTGTTTTATTTTATTCCTCGTGTTACTATATTCTTTTTTTAAATCTGCGTTGTTGGGAAGGGCTCGTGAGCGAGCACTTCACGGTAAAGTCTCACCAGCTCTATTCGGCGCATGCGACAAAATAAGATTTGATTTGATTTGAAAAATGTTATTTAGTTAGGTCAATATGTTTGTCTGGTAGGCTGGACTCTGTCTCTGTTTACAGGCAGAAATGCTGTATGTCAAGATGTTATCAGAAGACCCACCACACAGGCTTGGATTTGCCTGGATTATACCAACCTGGGGTTCTAAAGCATTGATAATGTCTTGATATGCCATCACCTATGATGCCCAGTGTGGGTTGGAAAAAATATCCCAAATGTAAGAACCCTTATGTACTATAGCACCAACCACCTGTTCTAATTCATAGATACAAAAGGACACCACAGTCTAGTACCTCCACACCATCTAGACATCTCTGAATTGTCCCAAAATATGAGGGTATATTATACAGTATATGGATGTGAGAGTTCAGTAGGCGCAGTAATAGCACCATGATAGCAGTGTATTATTCCCCCCATAGATGATAGCATTTCCACTCCAGGAGAAAAGCTTATTACTGAGCGATGTTCCCCTTCACCAGCATATCTGTCATAGAGCGCAGTCAACTGCCATACCCGGAGCTGCTCTGGACCCGGGAAGACAGAACGCTCACACAATCAGAACCTCTGTTCTACCTGTCATATTATTTTCCACCTGTTATTATCTTTAAAGGGACGTTTGTCCATGCAAGTTTAATGTGGAGGATTAGTGTGGACACAGGGTGGACTGAGATAAATCTGTTCTCAAACAGTAGGTATAGGCTAGACGTTTAAATTGATTCCATAAATGTGGAGCTCTGTAGTAAGCTGTTGTAGTAGCTTTTTCTACATGCAGCTCTATACAGCGCATTCGGAAAGTATTCAGACCCCTTGACTTTTTCCACATTACAGCGTTATTCTAATTAAAAATCCCTCATCAATCTTCACACCATACCCCATAATGACAAAGCGAAAACAGGTTTTTAGAAATGTGTTATGATGAAGACAGCTTAGCTGTCGAAACGTTGGTTATTAAAATTTTTGCATCTGAGCTCTTAGAGTGTGCGGCTTTCCTTTATTTTCTAGTGTTCTACTCCGCTAGCCAGCACCTCGCCTTTATAGGTGTGCGTTTCTTTTTTCTAGATAGAAATGTGTTATTAACATAATTATTCAGACCCTTAGCTATGAGACTCGAAATTGAGCTCAGGTGCATCCTGTTTCCCATTGATCATCCTTGATGTTTCTACAACTTGATTTGAGTCCACCTGTGGTAAATTAAATTGATTGGACATGATTTGGAAAGGCACACACCTGTCTATATAAGGTCCCACAGTTGACAGTGCATGTCAGAACAAAAACCAAGCGATGAGGTCGAAGGAATTGTCCGTAGAGCTCCGAGACAGGATTGTGCCAAGGCACAGATCTGGGGAAGGGTACCAAAACATTTCTGCAGCAATGAAGGTCCCCAAGAACAGTGGCCTCCATCAATGGAAGAAGTTTGGAACCACCAAGACTCTTCCTAGAACTGGCTGCTCCCAGCCAAACTGAGCAATTGGGGGAGAAGATGCCTTGGGCAGGGAGGTGACCAAGAACCCGATGATCACTCTGACAGAGCTCCAGAGTTCCTCTGTTGAGATGGGAGAACCTTCCAGAGGGACAACCACCTCTGCAGCATTCCACCAAACAGATCTTTATGGTAGAGTGGCCAGACGGAAGACACTCCTCAATAAAAGGCACATGACAGCCCACTTGGAGTTTGCCAAAAGGCACCTTAAGGACTTTCAGACCATGAGAAACAAGATTCTCTGGTCTAATGAAACCAAGATTGAACTCTTTGGCCTGAATGCCTAGCGTCACATCTGGAGGAAACCTGGCACCATCCCTACGGTGAAGCATGGTGGTGGCAGCATCATGCTGTGGGGATGTTTTTCAGCGGCAGGGACTGGGAGACTAGTCAGGATCGAGGGAAAGATGAAAGGAGAAAAGTACAGAGAGATCCTTGATGAAAACCTGCTCCAGAGCTCTCAGGACCTCAGACTGGGGCGAAGGTTTACCTTCCAAGAGGTCAACGACCCTAAGCACACAGCCAAGACAACGCAGGAGTGGCTTCCGGACAGGTCTCTGAATGTCCTTGAGTGGCACAGCCAGAGCCCGGACTTGAACCTGATCTAACATCTCTGGAGAGACCTGAAAATATCTGTGCAGCGATGCTCCCCATCCAACCTGACAGAGCTTGAGAGGATCTACAGAGAGTAATGGGAGAAACTCCCCAAATACAGATGTGCCAAGCTTGTAGCGTCGTACCCAAGAAGACTTGAGGCTGTAATCGCTGCTAAAGGTGCTTCAACAAAGTACTGAGTAAAGGGTCTGAATAGGTAGCAAGTAGCCGAGTGGTTAAGAGCATTGGGCCAGTAACCGAAAGGTTGCTAGATTGAATCCCAAAGCTGACAAGGTAAAAATCTGTTGTTCTGCCCCTGAACAAGGCAGTTAACCCACTGTTCCTAGGCCTTAACTGACTTACCTAGTTAAAGGTTAAAATAAATGCGTTTATTATATATTGATTTTTTTTATACATTTGCAAACATTTCTAAAAACCTGTTTTTGCTTTGTCATTATGGGGTATTGCGTGTAGATTGATGAGAGAAGAAAAACAATTGAATACATTTTAGAATAAGGCTGTAACGTCAAGGGGTCTGAATACTTTCCGAATGCCCTGTAGACGCTGTTGACTTACACTGTAGTCATTTAATCAGTTTGATTCCGAGGGGGCTTTTGTTTCCATGGAGAATAACCAAAGGTGCAAATTGTGAGGGGCTCATTCTGGAGCATTTGCTATCATCAGTAGCATGCAGAGATGTGTCCTCAGCTCACTGCAGTGTCATTAAACAGGTGCTTGGCAAGGTCGCTTATCATATGCAGGAGCATAACAAAGAGCCTGTAATGTCTCTGTCTGAGGCAAAGATTTACATTAAGGATTACACAAACAAGCAGTTTGAAGTAAACACCTTCCTTATACCGCCTCAGTGCAGCTCTGAAATAATAAACAGTTCTGTCAGGAGATCTTTGTTCGGGTTCTTTTTCTTCTTCTCTCCCTTTTGTCTTTTTGATGGATACAAAGTAGATCAGACAAATCATGAAAATGCTATGCCTGGATAAATGGAGCTTGTAAAATGTTTTTTTAGGGACAGGTGGACAAAAAATATCAAGTCAGATCAATTATGTTTATTCTGCTTTCTCTTTTGTTGCTTCCGTGTCCCCAGTATAGTACAGTACTCCAATAATGATATGTCCCTTTAATGTGCCACGTTCAATGTCACTACTTTAATATGCCTTTGTACTGCAGATTTCATTTCAGAATGTGCATCTCAGTTATTGTTATAGCTACCATAGGCATTAAGTATCCTATGTGGCCTTGTTTAATAGATAGTCCATTATGTTAATTCGATTGAAATTGGAAATGTGTGCAGCGGAGTCTTACAATTTACTACCTCTGGCCCGTCATTGCAGTGTTTTACAAAGCATAAGGGTCTATAAAGTGGGTAGCTGTATTCCAAATATGCTGTGTGTAGTCAAAGCACTAGCAACATGCACTTTGTTAGCTCTAGCAACATGCACTTTGTTTTAGTCTGTAATAGACAGTAATTGCCCAATCATGCCAACTCCAGAGATTTCTAAACGTATCACTACCACTAATTAATAAGAATATTATCTTTATTACTGTACCAACAACATGTAGTGTCATTATTTTGTGTTTGGTGAAGGTATTACAGGCTTGGTGTCAGAGTTATATTTATACACTGCATGGGGATGTACTCTTTCTAGACCTATAGGGGAAGATTATGGCACTTTGTGGTTGGCAGCATTTAGCCATTTCCTAAATGCATTAGTCTGAGTCTAAGGCCTTGTGTGAGAGATACTGATTACATCAGACTGCATTACTGTACAATCTGAGAAGATTCTCTCACGGGACTTCGGATACAGAAATGTATAGACTTTTCACTTATCCAAAGTATCAAAATACTTTTTCAATGTCTCCGAGCTGGGTTTTTGAACAGCTGAGAACTCATACAATTCTGTATTAGCATTTTATTTGATGGTGCACCCTACTGTGTGAAAGGTAAGCTTAGTCTAGAGGCAGTACAAAGATAACTCTTATCAAAAGCTCTTGGTTATAACTGCTGAGTGCTGATTTTAGAGAAGCTCTTAACACTACTTGATAAAACTTTGTATTCTTTTATTTAGCAGACGGGTGTGCTTGCTGAACCTATTAAGACCTATCTTTTTGTTCTGGCGTTAACATGTTATTTCTCAATTTTTCAGATGTAAATGGAGAAGCACAAGTGTCAAGAAGAAAAACAGGACATCTGCACGGTTTCAAACCGGATTTGCATTAAAAGGCAAACAACGACATCCCATCACTTTCCTCTAAAACAATCCATTACTGACAATTAATGTCAAGCAGCACATCAGTGCAGCATTATGCTGCCTTGCTGGAAGAAACACTGCTAATGGAAAGAAAGCCTTTTAAGATTCAATACATTAAATCCATATAAATGCACCAGAATGCCTTCAAAAGTCTCATGCTTGTACGTGTTGACAGTCGTTTGCTGGGCAAGTGCTCTTTGGTATTTGGGTATATCCCGGCCGACATCCTCCTATGTCAGTGGGCAGATGTCTTTGCCGATCCGGAAGACTGTGAAAACCCTGAAGAACACTACGTTCAGCAACATCCGGACGCGAACGCTGAACCCACACGCCTTCGACTTTGTCATCAACGAGCCTAAGAAATGTGAGACCAACACGCCCTTCCTGGTCATCCTGATCAGCACCACACACAAAGAGTTCGATGCCCGTCAGGCCATCCGGGAGACCTGGGGCGATGAGAGCACCTACAGCGACGTCCGCATCATCACCCTCTTCCTGCTGGGCCGCAACACGGACGCCGTCCTCAACCAGATGGTGGAGCAGGAGAGCCAGATCTTCCACGACATTGTGGTGGAGGACTTCATAGACTCGTACCACAACCTCACCCTCAAGACCCTGATGGGCATGCGCTGGGTGGCCACCTTCTGTTCCCAGGCCCAGTACGTCATGAAGACAGACAGCGACATTTTCGTCAACATGGACAATCTGGTCTACAAGCTTCTGAAGCCCACCACCAAGCCCAAGAGGAGGTACTTCACGGGCTACGTCATCAACGGAGGTCCCATCAGAGACATGCGCAGTAAGTGGTACATGCCCAGAGACCTGTACCCCGAGGCAAAGTATCCGCCCTTCTGCTCGGGCACGGGGTATGTGTTCTCAGTGGACGTGGCTGAGCTAATCTATAAGACCTCTCTGCACACCAGACTGCTCCACCTGGAGGATGTGTACGTGGGACTGTGTCTGAGGAAGCTGGGCATCCATCCCTATCAGAACAGTGGCTTCAATCACTGGAAAATGGCCTACAGCCTGTGTAGGTACCGTCGTGTTATCACTGTCCACCAGATTTCACCGGAAGAAATGCACCGGATCTGGAACGACATGTCAAGCAAGAAACACCTCAGATGCTAGCACCTGAGGACAACTTGGACCCTTCTTCTGTTTTTTTTTTATCTCTCAACCTGGTGTTCTAACAAAGTTTGTTTTCATTTTCTGACAACATTAGTTCTCTATAGGCTACTAGTGTACTTCTACTGAATCCAATGTAGCTGTTGGGTGCATGAGGCTTGTAAAGTGCATGTTCTCATTCAAACACACACTAAGATAGTGGTGTTACTAGTCATTTTGTAATCTCTGGTCTAGAGCTATAGACTTCAAAAACTCATTTTGGTGAACATTTACTCTGTACATTTACAAGTGAAACCAGGGGTATTATTGAAAGAAAAAATGATGTATATGTCAGTGTAAGTGTCTATCTACTTTCTGTCAAGTTCTCATGCTGTTTTGGGGATGGTACTTCCTTACAGCGGGACAAAGCCTCACCCACACCATGTCTCATCCCTCCTACCAGGCTTATGGATGGTCAACAGTTGTAGGCTACACTATAGTACATACACATTTAAATAGCAAATAATGCTGCAACAATGACAACAACATCTATATTCTGCAAACGTAGACCAAGTGCGAATGTTAATTGTTATTTTCTATTGTTGCCATTTAATAAGAAATGAATACATCTCTGCTGGATGTACTTTAACAATATTGGTAGTGATGTTCACTATTACCCAGTGTTCAAAAGTACATGTGTGGGTCAAACAGATGTTATAAATGTGATTTTTCCTGGATATCTTTGTTTACATATTGGTGTAAATGTAACTGCCTCTTCATGTGGAAAGAGACAGGATAATGCTTTTTACATTTAGGTGTAATTTATCATTTTTACTCAAATTATTTTCTTACAGTGTACTTTTAAGTATTTAATGATGTCATGCTACATGCTTCTGATAAAACTGGTTACTATTACTGTACTCTACGTAGAGCGGATCCACTACCAAGTATCGACAGACATTACAAATCATCTTGTGCAAGTGACAATTTACATAGTAACTTTTAACAAAATTCCCAAGTGAATCTATTATAATGTGTATTTGGCATAGCTTTACTGAATCACTGCTATTGAAATAATGGGAAATAATTCAATTTTCTGGAACTTAGATAGCTGCTATGGCCCAAATGTCATTTTCAAGTGTTTATAATTTTTTTTGAAGTATTTAGTATTAGAAGCTATTGTGACATTTGACTGTGAAAGTATAAAGATATATCCTGAAGGAGGTTGTTGTGATATAAAGTGTTTTTTACATAAAAAATATTCATACTTGAAAAGTAATGAAACCTATTCAATGCCTTGTATACTTGGTGACCCTTAAGAGAAAGGGGATACCTACTCAATTGCACAATTGAATACATTCAACTGAAATGTGTCTTCTGCATTTAACCCTACCACTCTGAATCGGAGAGGTGCGTTAATCGACGCCATCGGCGCCCAGTTGTCGTTGGGGGTTAACTGCCTTGCAAAAGGGTAGAACAGCAGATTTTCTCCACCTAGCCAGCTTGAGGGTTCAAACCAGCAACCTTTTGGTTACTGGCCCAATGCTCTTAACCACTAGGCTACCTGCCACATTCATGTTGATTACATTTGTTTAGGGGTTAGATTTGTTGAATTACTGCTACTTGTATGGATTTTCATGTTCATCTAATTTTATATTCATCAACAAACTCGAGTACCATCCACAAAATGACATCTAGCAGAAAGTATTTTCATAGTTCCATGTAAAAGAGGGCATTTGTAACATCTACGTCAGTGGATCTAGCCAGTTCAATTCACCTTAGGTATCTTCCAAACATCAACATGCCAAATACTGTAACTTGTATGTAATAAAAGGAGACACTATTTGGCTGAAAGGACACCTCACTGCCTTTTCCATACAGACTTGGGAGAATTGACCTTCACAAGGTTGCCTAACCTGTTCTAATTCACATTAGCACATTGTAATGTTAACATTTTACAGTTTAGTAATTTAGCAGACACTCTTATAGAGAGCGACTTACAAGAGCAATTTTGATTAAGTGCCAGATTTTTCACCTAGTTGGCTCGGGGTTCTTGACCCAACACTCTTAAAACCGCTAGGCTACCTGCGACCCATGTTTTGTATTATGACACTCCGCTTGGTACAGAATAACTTCAGTTAGGTAACGTTTATGAAATCAATACCAAATCAACTCAACTTTAGTTTTAATAATAGCAATTTATTTGTTGCTCCTCTGCAGGAATTTTTTTATCAGCCGATTACAGAAAGGGAACAAAGATAATATGCGTAAATGGTACAACTACTGTACATAGAAAACACAATAACTTACCTCTTAAAATAAAGTATTAAGAAAAGGTTCATATTTATTTACCACTTCAATGCTTTAGAAAATAATTTAGAGCTACTGTACTTGTTTGGACAAACGAATGGCTCATCAACCTTTCAATGGTTTCCTTTGGGTTTCGTTTGCAGATGCATTGTTATACAGTACATTTCAGAGAGTAATATGTAGGAAAAAACATCTTGTAGTGCAGTAAAACAGAGCAAGAAACTGAATTTTTCAAGATTTTATCAATTCATTTGGCTTCGGGAAAACACATTAACTGAAGCATGTTACAGGATTAAGTTTTGAGTTAAGGTTCAAATCACCATTATGTAATGACAAAGAATACAGGTTAAATTCTCATTACAATTCATAACACAAGTCTCCCAGGGCTAAGCATTGTTTTGTCAGGTGCATATACTCTGCCCCAAAAGTGCATTGTAGCTTGTCCTTAACTATTGACTTGAGAAAATACTACCATTGACTTGTATCACTGCTGGAATATAGGCATGTATGTTTGTGAAATGGTCCAAACAAACCAACATAAACAAGTTCTACTGTTCGCGGTCTCACTCAATACCTACGTTCTTAGGCACAGATCAATGAACAAGGCACCTCTAGCATTTTTAAGCATCAACACTGTCTTATGAAGAAGCAGCACATTTTACACGTCAGCAGGCTTCCGTCACTTTCACCGAAAATGGGTCCCATAAATGTATTGGTTTACTATCATCTATACACAGTACAGTCAATTCCTTTTAAAACATTCATTATGTTTATCACGAAAATGTGCTTTCCCCCCCCCCATCAATAAAATAAATCGTACATTCTGAACAGGGACTACAATACAGACCTAAGAGGAACGTTCCTTTATCTCAAATGAGTGGTCTGAAATGGAAGTTGAAGAATATGTTTTTCACTGCGAAGACACAACAGTGAGAAACAAATAAAAGGCATTCTCAATGTAATAAATAATAGTAAGAGCTTCGCTGAAAGCAGAGGTAACATGATAAAAAAGAAAAGAAAGAAAACATCTCCTAAGCCACTTTGTTTTATTCCTCAGCTATTACCGCCTGTGTACATCTTTAGTTTCCTGGGCTGAATCCTGGTCCGTCCGCTGGTCTGGCCTGGGTGGGGGTTCTTGGCGGTGGAATGTCGTCGAGGGGGGGGGGGGCTAGCTGAACTGTGACAAATCTGGGCATCGGGGCAGGGAGGGGAGAATGGAAGAAAGGGAGAAAGGGGTGTGTCTGGTGCTTCTCGGTCTGTCTGTCTGTCTGCTCTGACCCACCTCCTCCATCTCAACTGCTTTGGCCATGATGAGGGGGGCATCAGCTGACACTCAGCTGGGCGAAGCCGATCAGCTTCACGTCGTCTGCGATCTCCGTGTCATCACAGCCAGAGACCTGATGGAGGAGCAGGTTAAAAGGGTTGGCTGGGGACCATAAGATCCTACCAGCCACCGACACAGCAAGATCACCAGACATAATCCAACACCCAGTGAACAGCTGTACCCTAACAATAAGGATCGGTTTTGTCACTGATCCTACTTTAAAAAGTAAGCTACTGTTTAACGGATTCATATTATTTGTGACGCGTTTGGTCTTAAATCCATTACAGCCAAGAAAAAAAAAGTTGAGCACAGGAAAGATTTGTCCTCTTGTAACAGGACACGAGAGCACGGTAGAGGGATTACAGTCCTTCAAAAGATGATAGGTAGGTATCTACAGTATTTTTCCCTACAGCCAAGGTAGAACAATGTTATTCATCCACTTAATAATAGAACACGCCTCATATCCTCAGAGATGGCGTCTTAACAGCTCTTTCAATTACTACATCAAGTTACTTCCCATTACTGTTGTGACTAGAACCATGTCTCTAGACATCATGTGGAACAAACGATGCAAAACGCACAATGATAATTGCCCTTCAGGTATTCATTTCATCGATTAATTAATAATAGTATGATGCGACAGCTTTCCACTGTGACTGGTTGCAGAGCAATCCACAGCACTCTGTGTTATGTGCTTTGTACTGGAAAAGAATGTTCCTTGTTAAAAGCTCTATGACTGTGTGGTACAGGTCTCTGTTGCGTTTAATGAGGATGATATTGGCAGTCCTTAAAACAAGGCTTTTTATAAGTACAGAACTTCTAAAAAGATGGTTACAGCAGGTATGCCTTTATTTATTTATTTAAAGAAACACATAATTACTTTGTCTGCACTTGCGTCACCGGCACTGATTACTCCACTTAAGCCCTCCAAAAATGAGAGAAAAGCGCTGATGAAATACAAGTTGTATTTTATCGACAGGTTCACTTGAGAGTGAGCGTTTCTACTGCTAAATTCTAAACTAATTATGCTCCTATGCTTGCCCCACAAGTAGGCCTTATTACTGGCAATATGCATTCAGATTGGTCTGAGTGGAGTCCCTGCGAGGTAATCGATATCTCTTTTTCACCTTACCATCCCCCCTGGAAGTGGTACAGTGTGAGTCAGTGGCCCAATATCTGCTCGCCTCCAGCAATTTACAGCGGAGCATGGAGAGGGGCTCTGTCTCTCCCCGGCGTCTGTGGCTGCAGCTGTCTGTATAGAGGCCGCAAACATAATTCAGTGTTTCTGGTCGATATTTGGAGTTGAGTGGCTCTGTGTGACTTTGTGCTGCCTGGACTAGAGCAGTGTGTTAACAAATAGAAGTGGGAAAGTGCTCTGGCCAATATATATATATACACACCCGGCCAGGCCCCAGCCAGCAGCACAGTCTGCCTGCTGCCCCACTAAGTCCCTCTGATGCAGTTCTGCACTCCAGAGAGTCTCCAGCGACATTCACCATCTGCCGATAAGACATGGCAGAAAGGGCGGACAGTGATGTACTGTGACCTACCACACAGATGTTGTTTACCTCATCCACGCCATCTAAAAGGGTGCTAAAAAAATAGCCCTAACACTACGGCAAACCACCCGGGATTGTCATTAATTGCTTCCTTTTAATTATTCTCCGTAGAGAAATTGAATTGTTTTGCTCGGTGTGGATCAATGTAAATCCCATCGCGCCGTGCACGGAGGGAAGCATACGTGCAGATTAGGAGCGTCACCCATCAGTTACTCCACTTAAAAGGACAAAGCCAGTGCTGCGACACGCCTGTCATCACAGATTTCTCCCATTCTCTAGCACCACTGCTCATTTGGGATTTGAATGGTGCGTCTATTTCCAGACATCACAACCCTAGAGCATTGTCCTTTAACATACATATTATGACAGTATATTTTCTCAAGTCAATCCGTCGGTGTGATGTAACGTTGTGGTTTTTTTGGGGGAAGCGTCCCTCTCTTATTTCACGTAGCCATCTTGAGACATGAGGTGGTGTGACATTTATCATCTGGGTACTCACCAGTTTAAAGGTCAACACTTTGTAGGTAGTCGGGTCATCTACAATCCTCTGAAGGTTAGCAGCAACTGCAAGGTAATGTTATATATAAAGAACGCGAGCGTTAATAGTGTTATTTCACAGTCACATCAGATAATCACAGATCATATTAATGAATCCAGACCGCACGGATCTGCTCTTATGCTTCACATTGACTTTGAGAGGGATATGATTCTTTTGAAAATACCAGACCGGGGTCAAATACATTTGTCAAGTCCGTTCCAAATACTTTAACTGTGCTTGATCTAGTTTGCCCAGTAAAATAGTCCCAGACGTACAAACTCCAAGCTAAATCAAGCACACCTCACGCGGAAAATACCCCCTAAGCCCCGCAGTGTAACAGAAAACAAGGATGAGACGTTTACCGGCAGCAACATCGTGTCCATTGACAAGACCAGCTGAGAACAGTTCCTGGGAAACCCCAATAGCAGTGTCTATGGAGAGACACACGGTATTAGAACCAGGCGAGAAGCTAACACGTGACCAACGGTACTACAGTACACTTCAACACCAAATACAATAACAGGCGCTAATAACGACATTATAACATGAGCTTCTTCACTTCGTGCAGCTTTTACCTCGGCCAGGAGTGAACTCAAACCGGATGTCGTTCAGCTCCTTCCTGGAGTTCCTAAGAAGAGAGATGAGAAGCTGATTGGTATGAGATGTGCCACGTGTGACCATGGAACCCAACAGGCTGTCCTACATAGGAACAGACAGGAGGTCCAGGACCTAGTTAGTCTGATCCCAGATCTGTTTGTGCTTTAGACAACTATGGCATGACAATAGTCAGATGAGCTGGCTACAGTGCAAACAAATCTGGGACCGGGCCAAGAGTCCCTGAATGGTCTATTTCATTTAGACTGTCTGAGGACGCTCCTGACAAGCAGACCCCAAGGAATAGCGGAATGGAAAAAGACAGCCTGGCTGCCACATCCACACTTTAACACTACAAGTCTCTAGGCTTAACACACTGGGTAATGTTAAGCAGATCAGTGTTGTTTTCTTACTAACTGCTTAAGTCAGTGTTACTACTAGCTACTGTAATATCACCCTGTATTTACTGACAACACAGTTGGTGAAGAATTAGTGCGGAAATGTTAATCCTTGCATGTGTCTTGTGCATATTAAATAGGCAGCATTGTAAGCTCAATAAATACATGCTTTTATGATGCATTGTAAGTCTTGTGTAGGGTTCCAAAGAACAGCTGACTGATGGTTACAGTAAACACCATGTTTATAGTGCATCGGCCAAACCCTCACTGTGCTCTGTGTACCAGTGGGGCACATACGTAGAGTATATAGCCTTTTGTGATGACGACAACGTTATCAAACCAGCAGGTGAAAATTAATATCTTAGATGGCAGAAAAGGAAATGTAGAAGTTCTCTCTGCAACAACAAAAAACGAATATATATATATATCAGCAGGAAAAGAGTCCATTACAGAGAATCTCAATGGGTTTCATGAAGTAGATATTGTAACTGTGCTAATGCAATCCCGTACTTGCGGCTGTGGAAGACTGACAGATTTGGAAATTTGATTTGAAGTGTTCTTTCCAGAATAAGGAAATACATATTTCCAGCAATATCTCACGCCCATTTGAATCACTATGGTTACATGTACTATGTTTAAAGTCCCGCAAACAGTGTAATTGTTGTCCGTCGAAATACAAAAGTAGCCCGAACATATTTTAAATGACCGTTAAATGACAAACATGTTCACAAGCCTCATTTGAATTAAACCATCATTACATTTTCACAAGGACTTTAAGTCATTGGTAAAGCTAATATGAGTTATAATTGATAAAAGCATGTCTGAGGTATACTACTGCCTGAAGTGTTTCCACAATCTCAATGTCCCTGACCTTTTTATATAGCTCTGGTTTAGGAGAAGAAAATAGATGGATTCCTCCATGAAGGCGATCTGGGGGATTTTCATATTTGTCACCTGTACATGATTGATCCATTACCGAGGTCAGATGAAAGTGTCGGAACGCAGCTGAAACAGAGAATATTGAAGCTCAGTTGCCATGTATTATTGGTCTTATGTAAAACGTGTAGAATCTTTTCTTCTTCCAGAGGGTGATAGAAGTAAAATAGCAGAAGATTGGCTGAGGATAATGGTGTAAAAAGGGCTTTAGTAGTTCCGCATTTTAATGTAGAGCTCACATATGGCTCAGAACTACCGCAGCCTATTAATTTATACAGCTTTCTTATGCAGCAACTTCAATCCAGCAAGACAAGACGATGCCTCTCCTAAGAAACTGCATGATAGGACACATTAAGTAAAAGTCCATCCGCATGTCTGTCCTATGTTAATTTTACGCCGTGCAACCCCGGGTAAATTCTCTCTAAAAACTACTCCCTACACAATGGCTGATGGGTGTGACAGCTTTTGTACACAGTGTCGTGGGAGTGGATTCATTTGGGCTGTAATTAAGCTGCATAAATCACATCCATCTAAGCCCACCTGCTAGCCCCCGATTCACATTTCACAGGGAATGTTGCATGTAAGGAACATGCTCCGACACATCATTGAGGGCTGATTTAGTTCTGAGAGAGAGAGAGAGAGAGAGAGAGAGAGAGAGAGAGAGAGAGAGAGAGAGAGAGAGAGAGAGAGAGAGAGAGAGAGAGAGAGAGAGAGAGAGGATTTCCATCAGCTGCCTGTGAGTCAACTTGACTCGTCCAATTCTGCAGATTCGCGGCCAGAGAGAGGAAGTCAGGGGCAAAACTTGAGCTTAGCAGATGGATGTAGGATGTCCGCAATATCCCCATTTCATCCACGGACAGTGTGAGAGCGTGCTGTAAGGGATGCTGTAACCATATCTGTGTCAGAGGGCCCGAGCCCGGCGCCTCTGTTTGCCTACTTAGTCCTGCTCCAGAGAGATCGGCAGCAGATGCCTGGAAAGTCTCTGTCAGATTATATTGTGGGAGGTAAATAAACCGCACACACAGATTGAGAAACCGTTTAGAAGTTTTAGGAATTTTAATGGGCTTCTTTTAAAACTTCAATCTTCCAAAGTCTCGCTACCAGTGTTAAGATTTTCCTAAATAACTGTGTAAAGTTTTATGTTTCAAGTTTTATCAGCACAGGGACAGAATAAGACCATGATTTTGCTCAGTCATCTTCAAATCCCAGCATACCACACCCTCCAAATGAATCACCAGAGATGCCAGTGGGCACTAGCAAGCATTAGGGAGATAGGAGTGTTTACTAGGTAAAGCATGAACTACAATAATTCTTGGGTGTATAGAGGGGTGTTCTATCTGCTAAAACAGATTTCCCCTGGTAGGCAATGGGAGCTCAGGCAAACACTTGACTAGCAAACACTGGGACTAAGGACTTACTCAGACTGAAAGAGAAGTGACAAATTCGCAAGTTTACATTACAGTAAAAGGTCTCGCCGAGGGTATTTTCGCGAAATCTCTAGGCAATCTCTCGTAGTGAAAAGAGGCTCTGAGAGAAACTGCCAGTCTCAGGTCCCTTGAGTAACTCAGGTAATGTTAGTCTAAAGAACACATTAACACTTCTGAACTGCACTCTGTAACTGAAGCTGTTTACAGTCTGCCCCGACCAGAATTATGATTGGTATGTTGGGGAAAGTTAGGTGTAAAGCTTTGAGTATTTATCGCAGTTCAAGACCTAGGCCAGGTAAAACAGACAGTCTGTTGTGTATCGACTACACAAGAGTCCTCTAAATCCTGTGTAGCAGTGACAGGGGGGTAATTTCTTAACACACCAACAAACACAATCAATACACACACCTGGGGGTAAACTGGGGAGTGTTTGGGAGTCCGATGGAAAGTACTTCAGCGCTTTAGCCTAGAAAATGCCTACATGAATGGGCTCATAATGTGAGAGGAGACAGTGTTAATGTGCCACTAATTCATTTGGGATGGATTGTGCTGCATGTAATTTTGCATTCTCATATTTTGGCTTCCTGGTGGAGGAAAGTATAGCTCATAGTTTTCTATATATGACTCATTGAAAGAGGTTTAATTAAGCAATAAGGCCTGAGGGGGTGTGGTATATGGCCAATATACCATGGCTAAGGGCTGTTCTTATCCACGAAGCAACGCAGAGTGCCTGGATACAATCCTTAGCCATGGTATATTGGCCATATACCACAAACCCCTGAGGTGTATGGCCAAATTACTTGCCAGCACAATCCATCCCAAATTGATTACTGGCACATCATAGTTTTCTATATACGACTAATTGAAAGGGGCTTAATTAATCAATAAGGCCCGAGGGGGTGTGGTATATGGCCAATATACCATGGCTAAGGGCTGTTCTTATGCACAACGCATCGCAGAGTGCCTGGATACAGCCCTTAGCCGTGGTATATTGGCCATATATCACAACCCCCTGAGGTGCCTTATTGCTATTATAAACTGGTTGCCAATGTAATTAGAGCAGTAAAAATAAATGTTTTGTCATACCCGTGGTATGCGGTCTGATATAACACAGCTGTCAGCCAATCAGCAATCAGGGCTCGAACCACCCGGTTTATAATTTAGTGTAAACACTACAAAGCACAATAGCCACATCTGCCTGGAGCACTGTTGGTTCATTGGTTGACTTCTATCCACCCATCATTACATATACAGTGCAATCAAATCAGCAAACAATTTCCAGTGAGGATGACGTGTCAAATGTACAAAATAACATTTTTCAACACCCAGGTCATTCAGAAATGTCCTGTTGTCCTTATTGCCTTTTCATTTCAGTTTCCTGACAGTTCAAGTCCCCCAGTGTGTCTGAGATCCTTTCTCTGTATCAGACATACATCAACATCCCATCTGAATACAGTTCTCTAAAGAGCCTTCATCAACGGGTTCACAATAGCATAAATCCTTTTCTAATCAGCCTTAACACCCTCATCAGTTTTGGGAAGAGAATTGATTGTGCTGTGTTGTTCTTTCAGATGCAATTAAGTTTTCCCATTAGCTTTTTATTTTTCCCAAGAGAGCCACCAACCCAATACCACCAGAACTCTGTTCATGATTTTAGTCTTCGGCGAGGCAATTGTTGAATTAAACCATAATTACGTTTTAATCTGCATTGATTATCGTGATTACAAAGCGGACAACTTTGCAATGCAAGTCTTTTGGAAAAACAACAAGATAAATCTTATAATCATTGTATGGAGGAGTATTAGTGACAGGCTACAGATCAATCACAGACTAAAATATGAAGATGTATCCATAAGAGAGTGATTACTGTAATGCCATTGTGACCGGAGAGAGATACAGCTGGCACTGTTCCATGTGGGCTTTAATAATGCTATAGGTTTCAGGTTGAATCAGGTCGGACAACTGCAATACTCCTGCTAATCCCCCTTATGGGCATTCAACCCCCCCCCCCCCCCCCCCCCACCGACTTTTACTCTGCCCCCACCCCAACGACATTCATCACTGTTGCAGTTGTTATTATTATTATTATTATTATTATTATATTATTAAAACGTTTATTGTTTTTATTTCACTCAATGGTCATGCTGCTGCTTCCCCTATGGTCATTCCACCCCACCCCCTCAACAGTCTTTACTCTGCCCCCACCCCAATGGACATGCATCACTGCTACAGTTATGTTATATAGTGCTATTTCTATTTCAGTTTAAAAAATATATATATATATCATTATATCACTTCACTTAGTCCTGCATGTTGGAAGCCTAAGATTTCCCAGTGTACCCTGCAATCCCACCTGCAACCCTGTACATGTGACTATTAAACACACTGGATCTCATTCCCCATCTGTTTCCCCACAACACAAATGAGATTTGAATGGAAATGAACTCCAGCGACATCACTTGTCCTCCCATTATGTTAACTAGATAGCAAGCAGAGAATTGCGTAAGAATTGTAAGAATTCCCAAGCTCAGTTGGGATGCCCTATAAAATACACAAAATAACATTCATTTCTGTGATTCCTTTGCTCCCCCTAACACGCACATTCAGTACCCTCAGCATGTTTTCTACACTTAGCCCTTTGTACTTCTTCCTCTCTCCAACTCTTGACTTTTCTTCAGTTTAGCCTTAATCCTGCTGTCAAGCGCTCAATAAATCCAGACTTAAAGTCTGTCCTCACAAGTATGGTTGCATCACAAATGGCATGCTTCAAAAGTAGCGCACTAGGGAATAGGGTGCCATTTACCTCCCTGCACTGTATCTGCTAATAAGGACCTTCTGTTTGTCACACACATATAGTGACCATGTCATCTCCTGATCCTCTGGGGACTGTGTACAGCAGACCTCTTTAGGCTGGTGTATTACAAACTGTAGTGACATGGAGGTTTTCTGTCATGTGAAACGAAACGACGAGTGCACATGATAGCGTTATAATGTAACACTGTATCACTGCACTGTTGTATCACGGCACAGTTTACAGCACATTCACAAGCTGTGAAATGTGACCAATGGTATTCACCCCTGTGCAAAGGTACTGTATCTTCCCAGCGAATCGAATGTAATGTAATGCTCTGTCAAGTGCTTCCAGAACTACTTTTACAGTTCATGGACTAAACAGGGCTATAGAGAAACCTCTATGCAAATACATCTACATCGTATTTCTCCATAATGCGTGTCAAAACCGATTGCAATAGAGCCCCATTCATTATCGCTCGATGGGAGATTGGGAGTTGCATTTGAGTTTATCTGAAGTCCTTCGGGCGAAAAGAGGGCTTGAAATTGAGAGGCCTGATAAATGAGCTGCTCTCTGTTGGCTGCTGCCAGACAGGGGCTGACTGTCTCAGCACAGATCAGAGGTGTGGATCTTGTCAGTTGACTTTTGACTTAATCTACCAAGACACGTCACTGAAATCCATTTGCTGTGGCGAGTCTGCCCTCAGCACAGAGCAGAATAGGTTTAATACATAGCACATACAGCTAGCCACTTTATCTCTCGGAGTTTGGGCTGAGTTTTGGCTGATTCTACAGTACATCGCTCCCCATACGCTGCAAAGAAAAACAGGCTCAAACGCCTGCAATGAATGGAACTCTGGCCACTGAGAAATAGCTACAGCCCCACTGCTCACAGAAGCATCCATTTATTTACATGTCAGGGTTAGAATAATTACACTTCTCTAGTAGCCAACCCTCTAGTTGGCCTGCTGGTGTGCAGTGGAGGGGAAGGCTTTGTGTGTTGCGCAGGGGCTTCAGATGCTGACTGTTATCTCATCGACCCAGAGTCTACTCTGCACCCAGCGCTGCATTCAGCCTATCGGGGAGCAGAAGGCAGACTTTAAACTGTCCAGAAACACTTCATTGTCTATGTCTGGGGCAGACAACGCGCACGCGCACAGTTTTGCACATTTGCCTTGCATATCCTGCTTTCAGACAATGTGTTTAAATCTGCTTCCATTTTGCTGAGGGGGAAGTAAAAAGGATCTAAATTCAATGCAATAAATGTAAGCTACGTTCTTCTTGGGGAAAGGATTTGAGTGCTTAGAGGAGTGTGAGGCCAAATCAACACTAATTATCATATCATAAAAAGGACCGCATATATAAACAGTGATAAGTCAGCCCAAATCTAACCCTAAACCTATTCCATATTGGTCACAAGTCTTGCTACAGCCTTGAATTGTCTTTTCGCAATAGGTCTTTAACCTGGCCAGTGGCTGAATATGTCTGGACTAGCTGAAATGAAGGTTAAGTCAGGTCAGGTCAGTGTTGGTAAGTCTGGTGGCAGCGCAGGTCATTAACAGCCCTCTAATTCAGGGATGGGGAACTGGTGACCCGCGGATCTATTCTCCACCCCACCCCAACAAAATATATACACTGAGTATACAAAACATTAAGAACACCTTGCTCTTTCCATGACAGACTGACCAGGTGAATCCAGGTAAAAGCTATGGTCCCTTATTGATGTAATTTGTTAAATCCACTTCAATCAGTGTAGATGAAGGGGAGGAGACAGGTTAAAGGAGCTTTGAGACAATTGAGACATTGATTGTGTCTGTGTACCATTCATAGGGTGAATGGTCAAGACAAAAAATGTAAGTGCCTTTGAACGGGGTATAGTAGTAGGTGCAAGGCACACCGGTTTGTGTCAAGAACTACAACGCTGCTGGATTTTTCATGCTCAACAGTTTCCCGTGTGTTTCAACAATGGTCCACCACCCAAAGGATATCTAGCCAACTTTACACAACTGTGGGAAGCATTGGAGTCAAATTGGGCCAGCATCTCTGTGGAATGCTTTCGACACCTTGTACGAACTGAGGCTGTTCTGTGGGCAAAAGAGGGAGCTGCAACTCAATATTAGGAAGGTGTTCCTAATGTTCGATATACTCAGTACTGAACAAAAATATATACGCAACATGTAAAGTGTTGGTCACGTGTTCCATGAGCCCCAAAAGATTTTATTGAAGAAATGTTCCATATGCACAAAAAACGAATTTCTCTCAATGCACAAATGTGTTTACATCCCTATTAGTGAGCATTTCTCCTTTGCCAAGATAATCCATCCCCCTGACAGGTGTGGCATATCAAGAAGCTGATTAAATAGCATGATCATTACACAGGTGCACCTTGTGCTGGGAACAATAAAAGGCCACTCACTCTATGTGCAGTTTTGACTAACAGCACAGTGCCACAGATGTTTCAAGTTTTAAAGGAGCGTGTTTTGGCATGCTGACTGCAGGAATGTCCACCAGAGCTGTTGCCAGAAAATTGAACGTTAATTTCTCTACCATAAGCTGCCTCCAATATAATTTTAGAGAATTTGGCAGTACGTCCAACCTGCCTCACAATCGCAGACCACGTGTAACCACACCAGCACAGGACCTCTACATCTGGCTTCTTCACCTGCGGGATCGTCTGAGGGGGGGTGGAGGGTGCTGAGGTGTATTTCTGTCTGTAATAAAGCCCTTTTGTGGGGAAAAGGGAATTATATTTGGCTGGGCCTGGCTTCCCAGTGGGTAGGCCTGGCTGCCACGTGGGTGGGCCTATGCCCTCCAAGGACCACCCAAGGCTACACCCCTGCCCAGTCGTGAAATCCATAGATTAGGGCCTAATGAATGTATTTCAATTGACTCTAACTCAGTAAAATCCTTGAAATTGTTGTTCAGTATATATATACATATATAAACTCAGCAAAAAAAGAAATGTCCTCTCACTGTCAACTGCGTTTATTTTCAGCAAACTTAACATGTGTAATATTTGTATGAACATAACAAGATTCAACAACTGAGACATAAACTGAACAAGTTCCACAGACATGTGACTAACAGAAATGGAATAATGTGTCCCTGAACAAAGGGGGGGTCAAAATCAAAAGTAACAGTCAGTATCTGGTGTGGCCACCAGCTGCATTAAGTACTGCAGTGCATCTCCTCTTCATGGACTGCACCATTTGCCAGTTCTTGCTGTGAAATGTTACCCCACTCTTCCACCAAGGCACCTGCAAGTTCCCGGACATTTCTGGGGGGAATGGCCCTAGCCCTCACCCTCCGATCCAACAGGTCCCAGACGTGCGCAATGGGATTGAGATTCGGGCTCTTCGCTAGACATGGCAGAACACCGACATTCCTGTTTTGCAGGAAATCACGCACAGAATGAGCAGTATGGCTGGTGGCATTGTCATGCTGGAGGGTCATGTCAGGATGAGCCTGCAGGAAGGGTACCACATGAGGGAGGAGGATGTCTTCCCTGTAACGCACAGCGTTGAGATCGCCTGCAATGACAACAAGCTCAGTCCGATGATGCTGTGACACACCGCCCCAGACCATGACGGACCCTCCACCTCCAAATCGATCCCGCTCCAGAGTACAGGCCTCGGAGTAATGCTCATTCCTTCGACGATAAACGCAAATCCGAACATCACCCCTGGTGAGACAAAACCACGACTTGTCAGTGAATAGCACTTTTTGAAAGTGCTGTCTGGTCCAGCGACGGTGGATTGTGCCCATAGGCGACGTTGTTGCCGGTGATGTCTGGTGAGGACCTGCCTTACAACAGGCCTACAAGCCCTCAGTCCAGCCTCTCACAGCCTATTGCAAACAGTCTGAGCACTGATGGAGGGATTGTGCGTTCCTGGTGTAACTCAAGCAGTTGTTGTTGCCATCCTGTACCTGTCCCGCATGTGTGATGTCTGGATGTACCGATCCTGTGCAGGTGTTGTTACACGTGGTCTGCCACTGCGAGGATGATCAACTGTCCGTCCTGTCTCCCTGTAGCGCTATCTTAGGCGTCTCACAGTATGGACATTGCAATTTATTTCCCTGGCCACATCGGCAGTCCTCATGCTTCCTTGCAGCATGCCTAAGGCACGTTCACGCAGATGAGCAGGGACCCTGGGCATCTTTCTTTTGGTGTTTTTCAGAGTCAGTAGAAAGGCCTCTTTAGTGTCCTACGTTTTCATAACTGTGACCTTAATTGCCTACAGTCTGTAAGCTGTTGAAGTTATTTGGATTTTTACAAATTATCTTTGAAAGACAGGGTCCTGAAAAAGGGATGTTTCTTTTATTGCTGAGTTTATATATATTTCAGGAACTCAGTCGGGGTCTCAACTTACTGTTGCGAAATTTGGTTGTGCATCAGCAGTTTCTCTCGTTAGGTCAGTCACTGATAGTCAATGATATAGCTCATTTCAGCAACAACAAAAAAATGGATTGCTAAAATAGTTTAGCAGCCAGCTATCTAAACTTGTTATCATGGTTTTATTACCGGCCAGGGTAATAATTCTCACTCCCATATCATATTCAAAACTGTAAACATTTTCTCCACCCTATGACAAAATGTGTATAATTGCAGGAAAATAGCTCTAAAACAGCTTATTTTCCTCTCCGCCCAATGGCAAAATGAGTCCAATTGCACAAAATGAACTCTAAAACTTGAAGCATTTCTCTCCACTGTCAAAGGGGCCACTAAAATGTTTTGCTGGCAACGTGGTGGGGGGGGGGGGGGGGGGGGGGGGGGGCGGGGTATGGATGTGACTACGCAGACCCGCTGGCAACTGCAGCCCCTCATGATCAGTTCAGATTTTTTTGTGGCCCCCACCTCCATCAAAGTTGTCCATCCCTGCTCTAATTCAATCCCTGAGAACACAGAAATGCAAAGCGGAGCAAACGGAGAGTCAATGGAGTGTAACACTCCTCCCTCCAACACAACCGCTCAGCTAGATTAGAGCGAAACGGTCCTTGGTTCTGTCAGATGATCCCATTAGAGGGCCAAGACATCATTAGGTCATCATTAGGTCTATTAGCAGCAGGGCACATCTGTTGGGTGTACCGGATGCAAGGAGGAGGACAAATTCAAACTCTGCTTACCTTAGCCTTAGGACCATATTCAGAGCAACTTGAATATAGGGCCCTGTGTTCTTCTCAAACGGTTGAACCTGTAAGTAAAGAGTGAGTCTGGTGAGTCAATAAAGCCAGCAAGTCCTCAATATCTCCTGGAGTATAGAAAATATATATTTGTATCTCGCACTATGCTGAAATTATTAAACTACAAAACCAACAGAAAAATACATGAATTAAATCACACAAAATACATTAAATATCTACAGTGTATATACTTGTATTGATGTATTCTGACAATATTATTGAGTTCTGTTTGTGAGGAGGCACAATCAGTTTAAAAATATATATATTTAACCTTGATTTAACTAGGCAAGCCAGTTAAGAATAAATTCTTATTTACAATGACGGTTTCCCCCGGCCAAACCCTAACCCTGGCGATGCTGGGCCAATTGTGCGCCGCCCTATGAGACTTCCAATCACTGCCGGTTGGGATACAGCCCAGGATCGAATCAGGGTCTGTAGTGACGCCTCTAGCACTGAGATGCAGTGCCTTAGACCGCTGCGCCACCTGGGACCCTTGACGCTGACTAAATCCTGACTCAACAAAGTAAGAACCGCAGTAGCACTTATAGCCTCCATCATTGTCGGACACGGGGGGTGAACCTCAAACTACTCTGGCTCATTTCTGAAATGACAATGGCCAGTGAGAGAATGACACAGGGCCTTTTAGATGACTTTAGAGCTGGCAGTATCAGCAGGATGGCCATTTACTCAGAGTTATTACCTGCTGAAAGGGCCCCTCCAGGAGCCACTGGGAGACTGGCACATACTCACACATAATCAGTGGGGCATCAAGGTCACTGAATCATGACAAATTAACGTCTGCCTCTGCTGCTGATGATACTGAAACTCTCACCTGGGGATGCTGAATGGATAGCCCTTCAATGGGAACACTGTTGGCATTCTCCTCATCCTGTGGCACAAAACGAAAGGCATTTAGTAAACTATATATTTTTGCTTGCTATGGAAATGGTGTTTAGTGGGTGAACATTGTTTAGAATAGCAAATATTTGCCCAAGGTCATGGTCATTGCTCAACTCAGTCAGCAAATAGAGAAAAGTCAATAGAAAACAATCAATATATAAAACATTTTGATGTTTTGATTATGAACATTCAAATAGAGAAAGCATCTACAGTTGAAGTTGGAAGTTTACATACACCTTAGCCAAATACATTTAAACTCAGTTTTTCACAATTCCTGACATTTAATTCTAGTAAAAATTCCCTGTCTTAGGTCAGTTAGGATGACTACTTTATTTTAAGAATGTGAAATGTCAGAATAATAGTAGAGAGAATGATTAAAGTTAGCTTTTATTTCTTTCATCATATTCCCAGTGGGTCAGAAGTATACATACACTCAATCAGTATTTGGTAGCATTGCCTTTCAATTGTTTAACTTGGGTCAAACGTTTTGGGTAGGCTTCCGCAAGCTTCCACAATAAGTTGGGGGAATTTCGCCCATTCCTCCTGACAGAGCTGGTGTAACCGAGTCAGGTTTGTAGGCCTCCTTGCTCGCACACGCTTTTTCAGTTCTGCCCACAAATTGTATATAAGATTGAGGTCAGGGCTTTGTGATGGTCACTCCAATACCTTGACTTTGTTGTCCTTAAGCCATTTTGCCACAACTTTGGAAGTATGCTTGGGGTCATTGTCCATTTGGAAGACCCATTTGCAACCAAGCTTTAACTTCCTGACTGATGTCTTGAGATGTTGCTTCAATATATCCACATAATTTTCCTTCCTCATGATGCCATATCTTTTGTGAAGTGCACCAGTCCCTCCTGCAGCAAAGCACCCCCACAACATGATGCTGCCACTCCCGTGCTTCACAGTTGGGATGGTGTTCTTCGGCTTGCAAGCCTCCCCCTTTTTCCTCCAAACATAACGATGGTCATTATGGCCAAACAGTTCTATTTTTGTTTCATCAGATCAGAGAACATTCTCCAAAATGTACGATCTTTGTCCCTATGTGCAGTTACAAACTGTAGTCTGGCTTTTTTCTGGCAGTTTTGGAGCAGTGGCTTCTTCCTTGCCGAGCGGCCTTTCAGGTTGTCGATATAGGACTTGTTTTACTGTGGATATAGATACTTTTGTACCCGTTTCCTCTTCACAAGGTCCTTTGCTGTTGTTCTGGGATTGATTTGCACTTTTCGCACCAAAGTACGTTCATCTCTAGGAGACAGAACGCATCTCCTTCCTAAGCGGTATGACAGCTGCGTGGTCCCATGGTGTTAATACTTGCGTACTATGGTTTGTACAGATGAACATGGTAACTTCAGGCGTTTGGAAATTGCTCCCAAGGATGAACCAGACTTGTGGAGGTCTAAAATGTATTTCTGAGGTCTTGGCTGATTTCTTTTGATTTTCCCATGATGTCAAGCAAAGAGGCACTGAGTTTGAAGGTAGGCCTTGAAATACATCCACAGGTAGACCTCCAATTGACTCAAATGATGTCAATTAGCCTATCAGAAGCTTCTAAAGCCATGACATATTTTCTGGAATTTTCCAAGCTGTTTAAAGGCATAGTCAACTTAGTGTATGTAAACTTCTGACCCACTGGAATTGTGATACAGTGAAATATAAGTGAAATAATCTGTCTGTAAAAAAATTGTTGGAAAAATTACTTGTGTCATGCCCAAAGTAGATGTCCTAGCCGACTTGCCAAAACTAACGTTTGTTAACAAGAAATTTGTGGAGTGGTTGAAAAATGAGTTTAATGACTCCAACCAAAGTTTATGTAAACTTTCGACTTCAACTGTATATACGTTCGACCTTGCTAAAATCCATGAGTCAGAGAAACTGTGGGGTAAGATATACTAGGTTTATTTAAGATTTCATAACTGATACATAACCTGCTCCCTGTTGAGGCAGGCAATTAGATTTTCCAATGAAGCCCTTTGTAAAGTAATCAAATTACACAGAAACAGACAGAGGCAAAGTCAGTCAATTATCCTAGTCAATGTGCAGGTTTACACACTCACAACAATCTATCTTCACCCACATTACACCTAAGCGTCTGTCTCTATGATATAAAAAATACTTTAACAATGACAAATCATGTACTCCATATTTGTTTATAGAACAGAAAAGAGCTAACTTACATCTTCGCCCTCATCTTCGTTGTCCTCTCTGAGCCTTCGTGACTGGAAAGTAATATGAAACACAAACAACTTTATATTCTCAGTCTTGACAAAGCTAAATATGACTGGCAGATGTAGAGCCCAAACGCCTTAGAACGCAATCCCTGCAGAATAATTATCATAATGTAGAGGAAACAAACAATTAAAACTGACCCAGGTAGAATATCATTATCGGCATTTTATTTGTTGCATCTTTGCTTTGGGTAATTTTCCCTGTAAGAGACATTCAGGTGAGGCATCTATGTCAAAGAACCTTTTGATATTTGATCATAGCTGTCTCCCCGCTCCATCCTCAGCCCCCTACAGCTATCTTCAAACCCTTACCAATTACCTTTAGCGACATGTCACAGGCCCCTCTCTGAAACAAAGCTTGCTCGCTGCTTTCACAGAAATACATTCAGCTAGAGAATGACTGTACAAAGGCAAAACAAAAAGGAAGGATCAAGCTAGCCAAAGTACAGGTAAAAAGAATAGAGAATTGCCCTTAACATTAGTTGTGGCTTTTTCCCCCAGCCCCTGTGGCCAAGTTTTGATGTGCATCTCTTGCCATGGTCTCACCTACCCTGCCTTGATTGACAGCAGCCTTGCCCTCCTCGCTCCCTACGTCGAGCTCGTCATCGCTCCACTCCCAGTCTCCGTCCTCCATCTTGTGCAGGTGGCCGCTGGACCCTGGAACTCTCCTCACCTAGGCCAAACACAGCACAACCGTTTAGACATCCCATCAAACTGTAGGGTTGAGAGACAAAACACATTTAGTAGCCCACACACCTTCTAGTGTTCTCTCAGTAAGGTTAAAACCAACACAACATTAAATGGCATTTACTTGGCCTATATGAGCTGATGAGATTTTTGAAATATTTAATAAAAAGTGCAGGTAGATACCAGTAAGCATTGCACAAACACTTGGGCTCGGATTCCCCTCAGAGAGTTTTTAAGGTCTACAAAATGGCTGCTACGAGCTAGCAGAGAACAAAAGAACAAAACAGAACAAAAATGAAAGGAAGAAAAGGAAACACACACAACTCCTTAAGCGGCTAACTCTGGATGAATCTAAGTGGAAGCTCCAGCAATCTAGGGCTAAGTCAAAGAACATGTACCCTTCTGATGGCATCAAGTTCTTTCGCTGAACCTGACACAGAGCCCATGCTCCTGGAATTCTGCTCTGGCTCCTTGAGCAAAAAAAAAAGCATCAGTCCACTGTGTGTGGATGCATCTGACAGTTCAGTGGCCCGCATGTCTCTTTACACACAAACACGGTACCATCAAGCTGCCAAAGCATGTGAACAACTACATTTAGTATTTAATATTAATAGAAACATTTATGAGCATGCACACTTAGAGAAAGGCACAAAGGGAAAATATGGGATGAAGGAGCACATACAGGCGAATTACAGGAGCAATCTATAAATGCTCTGAAATTGATACTGTATCCTCTGTGTACTAGCGTGGCAAATCAATCTCAGTATTATATCAGTATTATTTTCCAACTTTCAATTACGTAACACGTCAATGACTGCTGCAACGCACCGTAATCTTTGATCAATACCTCCTGCAGGTCGCCCTATGAAGAGATCAACTAAGGAGCAGGGCTGCCCTCTTCTGGCCAATGAACAACTGCATAAATTCTGTCATTTGCCTAGAGACACATGTCTAGAATATTACTATTGTGTATTAACTCTGGTTGAATTAATACACCTGCAGAGGAGGAGGGAGTCTCCCTGGGAGGAAGGGAGGTAGACAGAATGAGGAAGGTGGGGAGGATGGGAGGGAGAGGGTAGTAGATAGACAGACTGAGTAAGGGGGTCATAGGGGAGAGAGTCTGATCTGGTCGGTGATGTGGACAGGTTACAGAGTACTGAGATGACCATGTTTCTGCAAGGCTGCCTCTCTGTGCAGGCTAGCCTGTGTCTGCTGAGTGGATAATGTGGATGATTCTCCATAGGTCAGAACAGCACACCAACAGTTCTAGTGATGAAACAGGACCAGAAGACAGACAGTGATGTGTTCGGAGGATCAGGGTTGGCTGCAGAGGGTATCATGATTACATTGCAGCCTCAGAATTGAATACTAATCATTCTACAATCAACCATAATCTCTCATTAAAGCTGCAATATGTAACTTTTTGGGAAACCCGACCAAATTCACATAGAAATGTGAGTTATCGGTCTGTCATTCTCATTGAAAGCAAGTCTAATATGTGGTAGATCTGTTGTTCTATGTGAGCTATTTCTATGCTTCCCATCTTTTAGTTTCATTTTTGCGTATTTTACTTTCGGTTTTGTACACCAGCTGCAAACAGCTGAAAATACAATATTTTTGGTTAGGGAAAATATATTTCACAGCGGTTTAGATGGTACAATGATTCTCTACAATATACTTGCTTGTTTTGTCACATATACTGAAATTAGGCAACTATTAGAATTTTACCAACCAGGAAATGGCAGAGTGATTTCTGCATAGTGCACCTTTAAACCATGTTTACCAAACTAGTCAACCCACCCACACACGATCTGAATGATTGTGACTGTTCTGACCAGCATACTGTTCTCCCCTCTGTCTGACAACTCTGTCACGAGTCACTTCCATCTCTATTGACATTATGCTCTGCTAAATGATTTGGTCACGCGACACCTCCACAGTCCCCCATGTCCTCCAGTCCCCCATGTCCTCCAGTCACCCATGTCCTCCAGTCACCCATGTCCTCCAGTCACCCATGCCATGTCAGTGAATTTCCATCCAACTCGATCACCCTGGCCTTTTTGCCTTCTGGCAATAGGGTCTTCGCACCCATTACTTCAGTCATCCACATGGAGGACGATGGCGATCCAATATCAACCTTGCCTGCCACACTGCTGCACTCATGCCCAGTTCACTGTGACCGCAAGGCAAACTGAGCATGCAAATGGTATGTTTAAGTGCACCTCCCCGTTACCTAACCACTCACATTAAATTCCATTTGTCTTTGTCTGCCACTTGCAGTGAGCGTCTGAGCAACGTTACGGACCACTAATGCATGAGTTGTAAGCACATCTATTCTGCATGACTGATATTGTTCCAGGAGTGGCCCATATTTGCAGCCTCACAGAACAGTTTGATCACAAAGTGAATGAAGTGTTGATCAGTAAGTGAGAGAGAGAGAGAGAGAGGACACTCAATGTCTGTTGACTGGTGGAGTGTGCTGCCAACCCCTATCATCTTACCATACTTTGTTCATAATGTTCGGTCAATATTGGGGCTGCTTTACTGGGAAGGATGTTTGTTTAGACATTACCCTTTTGGCTCTCTGGGTTATGTTCGGTGCTCTGCATAGCAGCTTTTCGATCAGATATTCTCTGTTCTGCAAATGAAAATCACAACCCACGTTAAACAAATCTACATACAAATTATTTAAGCCTAAAAAAAACCCAAAAAGAACAGGTCAAATCCTGGAGGTAAAATCATACCTTGGCTTTCTGGAAAAATTTACATTTCAAAAGTTCTGCTGCTGTAGGCCTGAAGAGAAGCAAAATACATGACGATATAAGAACACGTTCCGATCATTAGCCTAGGAACTGAATGTACAATTCCTCCAATCTGTCTGTGTGAGAATAGATATTCTTGGGTGGGTGGGTATGAGTGAGCCCACTAAACATGAAGACTATATTTCAGGACTCCCCTGAAATGTGTCTGACATTCTACAGAGACTTGATCAACTCCCAAGGCCATCAGATTTACTTCATCATCAACCTGTGACAGACTCTATAGATTTAGAGAGTAGGCCTAATGCAGTTCACGGAATGGCAGACATGTACAAACCTCTTGGCGGGCTCCTTCTGAAGGCACAGGGTTATTAGCTTCCTAAATGATTTCCCATATTTTTTCAGCATCTCTTTGTCCTCCACACCCGTGTCTAGGGTGGGAGGATCGTTCTGTAAGGTCAGCATTAAGACCTGGGTAGAGAAGAGGAAGGGTCAAAGACATTCAAGTGTTCTCTCAGAGGTTACATAGACACAGGGTAGTAATTAGCCTTTTCATGGTTTATTAGTTAAGATGTAGGCCTATTCCGCTTCCTGTCTGGGATCTAGATATGCAGTGATCAGGCTCACCTTCATGGGTGGGTATCGGTGGTAAGGTGCAGACCCTGTGGCCAACTCTATGGCAGTGATTCCAAAACTCCAAATGTCTGCTTTGAAGTCATAGCCTCGTACCTGTGGACATAGGGGAGCTACTGTTAGTGTTGTACAGTCTATATGAAAACAGCTAGTAGATGTTACTAAAACTGGCCACAAGATAGTCTCACCTGTTCCATGACCTCAGGGGCCATCCAACATGGTGTGCCCACAAAAGTCTTCCGTACTTTGTTTCTGGTCATATCTCCTCCAGTGGCCAAAAAGGCACTAACTCCAAAATCTATGAAGAAATGTGGATAATTCAGATGACATGTATGGATGTAAATGTTATACCTCATTAACATCTTATAGAAAGGGATAATAATGTTTTGCGATATTTGGTCAAATATACTCAAACCACTAAGAGGTCTTTCACAACTATTTCATGTTATACACCTTATACAAACTGTGCACACTCCAGATCTTCAGTTGCATTCATGTTAGAATGGTTCTCCTTGCAGTGTTTGTAGGCTAAAGGTCGTCCAAGTACATGAAAGACTGTAGGCCTCCAGTGATTTATGTTGGGGGACCTGTTTGACTACCTTGATGTTATTCAGTAAATGGGTCGTTCCACCAATTCGGTGCCCTTTGAGATGTGTAACTTTGTGGGGGAAAAAATGTCACCTAATTGTAGCATTCTTGTCACGTTCTTGAAAATGATCGGACCAAGGCGCAGCGTGAGTATAGTTCCACATATTTATTTAAGTGAAACTAACAAAACTTACAAAGACCGTGACGACGTAGTGCCCAAACACACTAACAATCCATCAATATCCCACAAAACCCAGGTGGGGAAATAACTACCTAAATATGATCCCCAATCGCAGGCAATGATAAACAGCTGCCTCTAATTGGGAACCATATTAGCACCAACATAGAAATAGACATACTAGATCACCCCCTAGTCACGCCCTGACCTACTACACCATAGAGAACCAAGGGCTCTCTATGGTCAGGGAGTGACAATTCTGTCATAAAGAGCACATGCTCAACTTAATAAAAAAACTGTTATCCCATCTCAAGAGGTTAAATTACAAAAAAAATACTATAGTAAGTGTCTATTAAGTGCCAAATAAAGTAATAAGGTTGACTGTAACATGCTTCAATGCAAGCTTCACAAAACAAATTGAATAGTTCAAACGTTTCTAGCCAAGTTATTCTTGATCCACCAGTTTTCCACCACAAAACTAAAAAGAAATGGCAAAAAAAGAGTGCTTTTACACTATGATTTTATTATTAGATGCTCATAGCCTCTTTTGAAAAAAATATTTAAAAGGAATAGTTTTACCATATTAAAGCAACAGTTCAGTTCATGTAACAGGGTTGACTTTAAAATGAGGGACAGGTTTTGACCTTGAAATGAATCAATATTCATATGAAATAAAATAATCTTCAGAAATTACTTTGTCAAAGCAACACAATAACTATGGCTTTACAATGTTGGTGAAAACTTGCAGAAATGTTGGGGTTAGGGGGATTAAAATATTCCTAGAAGTCACCGAGGGTAATGTCAACATGCTGAAATGTGGCACTTTAGCAAGTCTTTATTTATATTCAAAATCTGATTTATTGAATTCTCCATGTGGTCTATATTAAAAGCCACTTCATTGAATATAACAGGGTCAAAATCGGTGCACAATTTAATATATATCAATAAAAGGGACGCAAAAGGCACTCATTCTGTGGAAAGACCCATATATTGTCAACCCCATGTTGTAGAAATACAAGAAATGTCTGTTTCGTGCAGAACATACTGAGTTGAACTAAATGCACTTATGAACTGGTACAGTTGAAGTCAGAAGTTTACATACACCTTAGTCAAATACATTTAAACTCAGTTTTTCACAATTCCTGACATTTAATCCTTGTAAAAATTACCTGTCTTAGGTCAGTTACCACTTTATTTTAAGAAAGTGAAATGTCAGAATAATAGAAGAGAGAATGATTTATTTAATATTTTATTTCTTTCATCACATTCCCAGTGGGTCAGAAGTATACATACACTCACTTAGTATTTGGTAGCATTGCCTATATATTGCTTAACTTGGGTAAAACGTTTCAGGGAGCCTTCCACAAGCTTCCCACAATAAGTTGGGTGAATTTTGGCCCATTCCTCCTGACAGAGCTGGTGTAACTGAGTCAGGTTTGTAGGCCTCCTTGCTCACACATGCTTTTTCAGTTCTGTCCACAAATGTTCTATAGGATTGAGGTCAGGGCTTTGTGATGGCCACTCCAATACCTTGACTTTGTTGTCCTTAAACCATTTTGCCACAACTTTGGAATTATGCTTGCGGTCATCGTCCATTTGGAAGATCCATTTGCGAACAAGCCTTAACTTCCTGACTGATGTCTTGAGATGTTGCTTCAATATATCCACATAATCTTCCTTCCTCATGATGCCATATATTTTGTGAAGTGCACCAGTCCTCCTGCAGCAAAGCACCCCCACAACATGATGCTGCCACACCCGTGCTTCACGGTTGGGATGATGTTTTTCAGCTTGCAAGCCTCCCCCTTTTTCCTCCAAACATAACAATGGTCATTATGGCCAAACAGTTATATTTTGGTTTCATCAGACCAGAGAACATTTCTCCAAAAAAATGATGATCTTTGTCCCCATGTGCAGTTGCAAACCGTAGTCTGGCTTTTTTCTGCCGGTTTTGGAGCAGTGGCTTCTTCCTTGCTGAGCGGCCTTTCAGGTTATGTCGATATAGGACTTTTGTACCTGTTTCCTCCAGCATCTTCACATGGTCCTTTGCTTTTGTTCTGGGATTGATTTGCACTTTTCTCACCAAAGTACGTTCATCTCTAGGAGACAGAACGCGTCTCCTTCCTGAGCGGTATGACGGCTGCGTGGTCCCATGGTGTTAATACTTGCGTACTATTGTTTGTACAGATGAACATGCAGGCTTTTGGAAATTGCTCCCAAGGATGAACCAGACTTGTGGAGGTCTACAATTATTTTTCTGAGGTCTTGGCTGATTTCTTTTGATTTTCCCATGATGTCAAGCAAAGAGGCACTTAGTTTGAAGGTAGGCCTTGAAAAACATCCACAGGCACACCTCCAATTGACTGAAATTATATCAATTAGCCTATCAGAAGCTTCTAAAGCCATGACATTATTTTCTGGATTTTTCCAAGCTGTTTAAAGGCACAGTCAACTTAGTGTATGTAAACTTCTGACCCACTGGAATTGTGATACAGTGAATTATAAGTGAAATAATCTGTCTGTAAACAATTGTTGGAAAAATG
Source organism: Salmo trutta (assembly GCF_901001165.1). Taxonomy (NCBI): domain Eukaryota; kingdom Metazoa; phylum Chordata; class Actinopteri; order Salmoniformes; family Salmonidae; genus Salmo; species Salmo trutta. The sequence continues at coordinate 39,807,492 of NC_042976.1, read as the reverse complement.
ACTTGTGTTATGCACAAAGTAGATGTCCTAATCGACTTGCCAAAACTATAGTTTGTTAACAAGAAATTTGTGGAGTGGTTGAAAAACAAGCTTTAATGACAAGCTTTAATGTAAACTTCCGACTTCAACTGTGTATCTACATTAATGTTGTATTCCTAGCAAATAAATAAAACACTTGTAAAATACTAACTTTTTAATCTCAGTATTTTGAGTGGGGCTGAAAGGTCATCAGGACAGGAAAGAGAAACACGCAGTCAATATGTAAACTACTGCGTATTCGCTAGCTTTAAAAAATATATGAATCTTTGCCATTTTACAAGTATATTCCTAATTTTGATTGGTGAAGTCTGGCATTATGTTGATTGGGCTGTTGAATTAACTGAATGTGTGGAAGCATCATTAAAAAAGTACTATCTTTGTGGCAGTCAGTGAGCTGTGAGAATACAATTCAACAGGTGAAGATGAGGTGAGGGAGTGACATTACTCACACACCTGCAATCTGAACAGATCCGTCCTCTCCCAACAGGATGTTCCCAGCCTTCACATCCCTGAGGTCACACACACACAGCAAAAACACCCCGGTCATGCCCAAACAGTATCTATCGACATAAGTGGAGCATGATCAATTGCATCCATGTGTACAAATTAGTTTTGCAGCCTGCTGTCATTTGGAACACTGCCCAAAGGGGTAATAGTGGTTTAGTTCTTTATGCCCTTGACATCCAGGCAAGTTCAAAGAACACAATCTGTCAATAAATGACATTGAAACAGTAGATTATGTCATCACAATTTAACTAATACCATGTAACTCTTAGATTACATTTTATATATGAATACTATGTAACTTTTATATACACTCTTTTAAGGAAGACCCTGTGCAAATAATTAATGTTTCAAACTCCAGGCAGTGGAGGCTCCACCGAGGAGGGAGGGGAGGACCATCCTCCTCAGTGAATTTCATAAAAATAGTTAAACATTAAAAAAGTTACCTTTTTTTCGATAAAACTATACTAAATATATTCACGTGACCAAATAATTGATTAAAACACAAGGTTTTGCAGTGAAGGTCTACAGTAGCCTCAACAGCCCTCTGTAGGGTAGAACCATGGTGTAGCCGGAGGACAGCTAGCTTCTGTCCTCCTCTGTGTCCATTGACTTCAATACAAAACTCAGGAGGCTCGTGGTTCTCACCCCCTTCCATAGACTTCCGGAGGATGTCCTGCAACCTATTATAGCTCTTGCAGCATGATCTGACATGTTGTCCACCCAATCAAAGAATCAGAGAATTAATCTAGTACTGAAAGCATAAGCTACAGCTAGCTAGCAATGCAGTGCATTACATATGGTGAGTAGTTGACTCAAAGAGAAAGACAATAGTTGAACAGTTTTGAACAAATTAATATCTTCAAAATTTAAGGAGAAGCAAGAGAGAGAGACATATTTTTTTTTTTTCAGTTTCACTTACTTAGCTAGGCAATGCAGCTAGTTAAGCCTACTCAAACACCCGGATCAAACAGAGCGGAAAGCTATGTTAGCTAGCTGGTTATGGCTATCCAACTCTGGAACTCTTCCAAGTCAAGGTAAGATTTTGGTTTTATAAATGTATTGCCACCGCGGCCCGCCGGTGTAACTGCTAAACTGGTTACTGCTGACAGCCCTGCATGTTTGTAGGGGGTTTACTAACGTGTTAGTTCTTGTAGCTATGTTGACTATGACGTTAATATGGTGACAATGATGTAGGCTGTGTGTAGCGGTTAGCGGTTATGATATGAAGGTTTGGTTTGGAAAGGTTTTTTCCGCCTGGTCACAGAAAACTGACGTGTTCTGCACTGAAGTCCACAAGCAAAGGGAAAAGGTGAGAGGAGAACACGTAGATGCGAGAAAGAATAAAACTATCAAAGGGATCACGATTTTTTTTATGTGGCTGCTATGAAAGTGAACTGTGTTTGAGTGTGATCAAGGGTGTATTCATTCCGGCGACTCTGTTGAAAAACATTTCTTAAGTGGAAGCAAACGGAATGAAACGTGGATTAACATACTTGAATTTGTCCAATATAAACTCTCGTTTGCAACTGTTGGACATGTGATTACACCCTACATCAGGCAAGAGTGTGCAAGGCGGTATTGAATGTGTCAATGTCTGTCACCTTGATTACTCAAATTTAGGGCTGACCCCATTTAGTCGACTGGTAGATTGTTTGGTCAATAGGCTGAGATTTTTTTAGTCTAGCAGTCTAAAATATATTTTTGGGCACACGAGACACCCGTCTTACTCACGGGGATGGCACACCAGTATCACCAGTAGAACATTTACCGTTCATTTCTATCATTTCTAATCTACAATGTTAGTTTTGTTATGGTCATTTCTGTTAATGCATTAAATATATTATTATTACAGTCTTTTACCGTTCTCATTGTCAGAGTGGACATGTTGTTTGCTGACCGCACAACCTAGGCTACACTTGTGAGGAACAAGTTTTGGTTTATTTCATTCCATTTCGGAGTTGTCCATTTGTTAATTGTGGTTTGTTTTGTAGCGCTCCTGTAAATGTTGAGTAAGGACGCGCACCTGATTATACATAGAAGTAGGCCTAGGCTACCTGGCCTGCATGCCATGCAGGCCTATAAATGTACACATTTGGGGATCTGATAGTATTTCTGATTGTCTGAACTCACCACCACTGTGGAACTTAATTTTTTCTTCACCTCAAACAGCAAGTAAACAAAGTCTGTTTTTACATCCATTGAGAATGACAATAGTTCCTCAATGTAGCCTATTTCAAAAACCTGTCCAGAGCTCTTTCGATAAACGCTCAGCGTGAAGGGGGGGGGGTGTCATGCTCATCATTAAATAGGCCTACCTGATTACTTCTTATCCCTTGCGCAAATATCCTCCAACTATGTCTTTCTGGGGCTCACTGGATCTGGAAACTCTGAGGTCCCAGAATATTTTATACAATGTTGCAAGTTTGCTAGTTTAAACTTCAGGCTGGACCCAAGTTAATAGTTTTTACAATGTTTCAAGTTCCTTGCAGACAGGCCATGAGTAGCCAATGTGATTAATAGGATATTTATTTTTATCAGTATATTTTCTAACTGCAGGCTGCAATGTTTTTATTTGTTGGCTTTATGTAGGCTAATTTGACATAGTTGGCAATGGCAATATAAGTTACTTTTAGAATTGTTATTAACCATATGAAAATGATTTTGAGATACAAAGACTTTATTATAAATGAAATTAAACTGTCCCACAAAAATGTGCATATAAAAATCATAACTGGCACACAGATCGGCAGAAATGGTAAGATAAATTGGCACTCCAAATGGAAAAGGTTGCCGACCCCTGGTGTAGCCTATTAGGAGCGTAACAGCAGGAGCGTAACAGCAGAATCTGTGAATGCCAGCAGAAGCCGGAGGAAGAGGGTCGGGAACAGGTTTCTTTTTCTTCTGGTTAGGCTATCTTGATCTCTGTCTCCCTCGAGTCATTTGCGTGTCTTATTATTTAATCACAGTGTGCTTAAAGCATCAGACAAGCTCAGTAGCCTACATACAGTATAGTTGATTTTATTAAAACACATAGGGTGTGTCTATGTAGGGAAAGATACACATTTTAAAATGTCTACCAATCAATTGGTCGAAAGAACAGACGACTCTAGGTCTAACAAGATTTTTTTTTAGTCGGGGACAGCCCTACTAATATTTCTCTCGACCTGTGCACCTACGTTGTAAACTTTCATTAATAGCCTACGTTGTAGCAACCTCATGATAGGTATAGGGAATATGTGAGTATCATATAGTAGCCTAAACCTATCGATGTTACAATGAGCTGGGTGAAGGGAATATGAATGACAGTCATCAAATATGCTGTAATAGAAATAAGGCTCATAAATAAAATAATCGTCCTCCCTTATCTTAAATGGCACCGACCGCCACTGACTCCAGGGTATCTTACCTGTGAATCTGTCCATTTCTATGCAGGTAGTCCAGCCCCTCAAGGACCTCTTTTAGTATGGTTGCAATGATGAGCTCATCTAGAACTCCATTTTTGTGCTCTCCTCTGCTAAAGGTATGCTTTATTATATCCAACATGGATCCTAAAAAGAGGAAGCAGACAGAAAAACAGTGCCCACAATGCCCAATGCTGATATGTCCATTTCTACATAAGATCCTTCCATGTCAACTGTTCTATTTACCCATTCTGTGTTAAGCAAGTTTGTTACAATATTCGATATTCATCCCAGCCATATTCTGTACATGGTGTGATAACACTTCACTTTTAACGCCACTGCACATAGGTCTACAGTAAACTGATCAAAAGGATGGACAATTGCTTGTTACATGTCATGATTGTTGACATTTTATGAGATCAATGTCATGACTTAGCAGTTCTATTTTTGCTAGGTTGGTGAAGGTCAAAGCTTACCTCCACTCAGAAGTTTCATGACTAACCAAAGTTCATCCTTTACCACAAATGAGGTGTAGTAGGTGACAACATTTGGATGGTTGCATTGGCTCATGGCTTGAATTTCTTTCTATTGTATGAGAGGAAAGAGGCTCATATGAGAAACAAATTCAAGTTAACATCTTTTGACAACCTTTCTTATAACAAGGATTGTTCATAGGTCATTTGTGTCTCTAAAATGAAGTGAGCAAACGCTGTAACTTATGGCTAATTTATTTTTCAAATGGACACTTGAGTGTAGCACAGCCCTCCTACTCAGCCTCTAATAGACACACACAAGAGAGAACAGCAAAGTCGAATTACAGCCCAATCAGGAAAGTGTGGGCCAGAGAGGGCCCGAGGCACTGTGGTCACACACAATGAAAATATAGCCTTTATTTATTGTTGCTCTCACCAATAGCTCATCCATGCTGGTCTGGCATTTCTCCAAGTTGATTCTCTTTATGGCCACCCGTTCCTGTCTGGGGGTGCAGAGGGCAGCCTGCACTACGGCCGTGGCCCCACTGCCTGGTATCACAGACAAATAGAGGCGCAATTATAAAACAGGGCAGGAGACAGTACAGTAACATTACATGTGACCAAGGTGAACAGCATAAAGGATCATTGAAACATGCAGTATCATTGTGTGTCTGTTTGGGACATGAAATGGTTTTTTTTGTGACATTCAAATAATAATTCATGCATATTCCATGACAGTTCAGAACAGAATTGAACCAATACAGTACGTGCAAACATATTTTCCAACGACATGTTAATTCCTCTGCATAACAGTCAGTGTATCCAAAGACAAAGTTGTGAAGAGGGGTTTATTTAAGAACCATAGAACTATAGTTGTCTTGTACTAAAAATGTGACACACCATGCCAACTGCCGGCGACAGATAAGGATGAGAGGAGATCGGACTGCTCAACAGTTGATTATAAGCACAAAAAAAGATGACAGACTTGCCACAGCAGCTCATGGTTGTAGTGCTGTCACTTATCAGCACTGATATGGCTTTCTTTAACTCTCAGTGTCAGCTCAAATGTCTCCCACCGTTCACAGGTGCCAACATTCTTAAATGAGCAGAAAACCTTGAGTACTTGGGGGATTACTGTGAATAACTGCATTATAGGCCTACCAAACGAGGTCCAGCGATATTACCAGTAGAGGAAGTGGAGAGTGACACTCAGTATTGTTACAATGTAACCGGTTCTATAACTCATTGAAGTAACCTAATAGAAGTGAAAATAAACCTTGATGACCTATGAAACTTGACTGACCTGCTGAAACAATAAACTAAACATTCTTACCCACTGTAATGTTTTATCTAGGGATTACAAAATAAAAACGATATATTGCTTACAGTGAGGCAAAGCAACATCTTAAAATGTATATCATTATTTTTTACAACTATACAACTATTATAATACATTGACAGAAGAAGGCTTATAAATTATGTCTATAGGCTATTTGTCTTTCCTTTTCCAGAGACAATTAAATAATCTGTGACAACATTCTTACAAAGTAGACCATTTTTTTGCATAGCCTAATACCCACCATAATCATAATAGGCATAATAACGTTTGACTTTTATTAAAACTGAATGTTACTCGTGTTTTTTTTTCACGTAGCCTAACAGTAGATCCTCTTACTAACTTCAGAGTGGCATGCAATTCAATATCCCTTCTCTACGGAAGGATAACATGCCATTCCCGTGAGGACTTCATCCATGCATAGACTCATCTATTTCAATATTAGCCTACTGGACATGTGCCATAAAGGAGCATCGTTCTGGATTGAAGAAATCGAATGCATTAAAAACGCATTCACATTCAATTCCTACCCATATGAATACAACTCTACAATGACTATGCATATCTCTCAATATGATGAAATAAGTGGTTTCCTCTTACAAGTGCAAGCAAATAGAGGTTGTTAACATCCGCATTGCAAAGCATTAAAGAGACGCTGTTGAATATGAAAAAGCCGGTAGGCCCTCGTCGTCATTCACCACTGATAACCGCCCGAGCCATATCCATGATAAAAGCATTATATCGTTACATTATAGAAAGGTAGCCTACTAACCTATGACTTCCTGTAACTCGTACGACTCCCTGGTAATTGGCCAGCTCGTTGTCAGCACTGGTTGCGGATTCTGGACAGGAGCCGGAGATTCGCCTTGCTCCGCCATGATGCTGCTGCTGCTGAGCTAGCTACTTAGCGACCACAGACTGTAAAATGTGCATTCACTCCTGACTACAGAAGTGTCAGCTGCTGCAGAGCATTACTACGGTTAGTGCTATCCTGAATCCTTGGGACGTCCCTAAACCCTAACCTTAACCCCTACCCTAACCCTAACCATAAGCATAACCCTTACCATTACAATTACCATAACCCTTACCCAACCTTAACCCTACCTTAACTCTTACATTAAGCGTTTAAAACGTCAACTTCAATAGGGTGACGTCAGAGTTGGGACGTCCCAAGGATCCCGTTTAGACTTTCCCGCATTACTACCGCTTGCGATGAAAACATCAGGAAAATAAAGGGCCACATTCATTGTGCAACTTTCACCACAACGGCAATGTGTCATTTGACTTTATTATAACCTATTATATTAAAATGTCTACCCTATATGGTTTTGAACAACAACCAATAGGCTAAATATGAAAATAAATTATGTTCATATTTAAGATTGCCTGTTCTATTTCTCTAGATTATTCGTTGAATAGGCTGAATTCAAATATGAGGCCTAATCATGCTGAAAAAAAACACTTGAAATGTTGTGATAGGCCTATTAAAGTTGAAATTTTAAAAACAAAAGTCAATTCCAACTCTGAAAGTTGTCTTTGTTAGTTGCCAAATCAAATATAATCAAATGAATTGCCTATTATTTGATTAATAACTTAACTTGAACAAATTAATTCGTTGTAGGCCTATGGCGTCGTTTACAGTTTAGCCTGGATGTTTTGAATGACGCAGTGATGAACTGTCGTTGTGGTGAAAGTTGCACAATGAATGTGGCCCTTTATTTTGTATATTACATTGTACCCTGGATGATAAAAGTTGCTACAAAGTATCACAGAGCGCAATAATAAAATATTTCCACTAGATGGCAATATTACACCTTCAATCATATACCAACATTTGTGAGGCCCTACAATACATAATGCCTATGAGGTCCTCTTGAGGAAGTACATTACTGATTACAATAATATAAAAAGGTGTCCTTTTCTTAAATTAATACACACATTCACATTCTATATTTACACAAATCTATTCATTTATAATCTCTTGTGGAAAGATTCGTCTGCCTAGGCTACAATTACGTGAGACTAGTTCTGGGTAAACCGAGATTAATTAATGAATTCTATAATTTCCCCGACATGAGCATTATACAGCAGCTCTTCTGCTATGAGTGTGCTGGTAAGTAGGGTGGCATGATTGACTAAGTATTCATGTTGATACAGTGCGTTTTCCATGTATTTATTTTTTGCTTTGAATGGCTATGGGACATTTGCCTAACCAAAATGTGTCAGGAACAGTCAGGACAGGAAGTCGGGAACATATTATTCAATGAGTATTTCAGACTAACAACAATATAACCGTATTATTCTGCATTGTATTGAGGAGAAAAAAATATCAACAGTCAAGGTACACTCAGCCTATTCCATAAATGAAACTAAAATCATAATTTAAGATACATTGCTAGTGCCATACACCACTTATGGGTGAATACCTTTGTGTTGTGACTGCATGTGTGACATTTCAATGCACCAATCACTTGCGGAGGAGTAGATGCCTGATTCATTCTACTTCCCTACACTGGAAAGAGCGAGGGAGAAAATAGACCAGTGTGTTGTGAACAACAGCGTGAGCAACAATAGTGGAATCGGAGGTTCGCATCAAAATAAAAGTCCGTCATTGAAACTTGACGCAAACGGGTAAAAATAATGGAATCATGCCACAATGTAACTACAAAAGACAATTATTAGTTCATTTAAAGAAAAATCCGTTGATTGCACTGTGGATGTATTTGAATTCAGAATTGCATTGGGGGCATACTTAAATGTACAGCCTAACCTATGGATTGTGCACCCATTAAATGGGGTATCAGCCTACTCAGTGACACTCACAGAACACAACTATGTAGAGTTTACACAAATATTAGCGTCTTAGCTCTTATTGCAGGACTTTGATTGTGGGAAATCACCTTTCCAGTCTGTCTATTGTGTACATGTATATTGGACATTAATATTACTCTGTACAACCTAACCTATGGATTGTACTCCCATGAAATGGGGTACCAGCCTACTCAGTGACACTCACAGAACACAACTATGTGGAATTTACTAAGATGCTAATACTGTATCTGCTAATACTGTATTCATTATTTGAATATGTTGGTTACCCGAATATGTTGGTAACCCTCGAAGCAGGCGTTTGAAGGATATATTGGCACGGGTGTTGTTCGTCTCGGGCCAGCAAACCATGCCAACATATCCTCCGAACACCGGCATTGAGGGTTACCAACATATTCCGGGTTACAAGGGTTACCAACATAAACATTTCATGTTTAGCATTATCTAGTCCAATTGTGGCATGATTCCACTATTTTTATCTGTTTCATGTTTCAACAGGGAACTTTTATTTTGAATGCAACCCGCTGATTTCACTATTGTTGCTCACACTAATGTCGTTCACGACACACACGTGGGAAATAGACGGGCGGCGCATACACTGATCCCATCACACTAAAAACCTGCGAAGATCGACGGTGAGACTGCTGCAACTACGCAATAGGCCATTGATATCGCATTCATTTCTGGTCCATTGGTAAAGTGGACAAAGCGTACATAATACAAGGAAATGGCTGGTATTTTGGCATGGTTTTGGAACGAGAGATTTTGGCTCCCTCACAATGTAACCTGGGCTGACTTAAAAAACACAGATGAGGCAACATTCCCACAAGCCGAGGATTTGTATCTGGCTTGTCCTTTAGCCTTCTGCATCTTTATGATTCGACTGGTTTTCGAAAGGTGGGTGCATTCAGAAGTGATAACCCTTATATTGGTATAACTGGAGATGATGTTGTATTCGTTTAATTTACATGTAGCCTAAAGAAAGCCTGTTTTAAAAAAAACATGTATCGGGTAGGTTATTGAAGCATGTATCGCTCACACTGAATTTCTAGACAATGACATGCACATGATGCGATGTATCAAGGAAGGTAACGTTAGCTTCTCTATAGGCCTGTCTGTTACATTGTAACAATGCTTCTTCTATATATGAATAATGTGTTGGAGCAAAAGTGCTGCATTTGGATATGAATTGTTTTCTCCATAATAAGATGCATGCTGGCCTAGCATCCAAGTTGCAAGTTGCAGCTGTCAATAGGAGGCAAGGACATTATACGAGCCATGCTCGTATAATTTAGCCTACTATTGACCTTGCAAGGGTCTGTGCTGCATATGTCTTGATGGTGATCAGTGTTGAGCTTCGTGTTATTATTGTAAGCCTGCCTATCCCAATTTGTACATAGCCTACCAGAGTAGGTGTTGACGCTAGACCGGTACACCAACTCAGACACATGGGATGCTCTGTACAATATAGACCACAAACATCAGTAGGAAACAGACAGACCCCCACAGCAGTGTCTCAACATTGCCTAATACTACACTCTTTATATCGGCCCATCATGATATAGCATATAGGTGTCTGATTTAGATGTGTGTGTGTGTGTGTGTGTGTGTGTGTGTGTGTGTGCATGCGTCAGTAGGCTACAGTTGAACTCTATTTTAGTGTAGGCTACATACATGTCACCGATTGGCTGCTGTCACCGCCACCACCGTGACACTTCACTAGCCAGCCCACCACTCCTACTGTAATCATTCACAATGGAACTTTTTTCTTACAAATATGTGTGCTGTGTACGTCTTCATGGGACAGTTGAGAGGCTTGTTGTTAAATGTAAATGTCGTTGATTACCGATGATATGACCTATAAAATGTGATGGCACTAAATAGGCCAAACAAAATAGTGAAGACCGTGGTTCCTGCTGTGAAGTGTTCCTAGACCCGAGATGTTTGCTTTTTAATGGTAGATTATACACACAGCTTGCTTATGCCTACACAAGCCTCACGCATACTATTATTGTTCAAGGGCATCTATGATACCATTTGCTAAAACAACATGTAGTAGTACTGGATTCGTGTCCATTGAATCTGCCAACAACTGCTGTTGCTCTTGTGTTCCCTCTCACTGAAGAGAACATTACCTCTGTCAGTGGCAGCTAGAATTCTAAATGATATTTATACTGAGTCAGTGTTCACAATTCACTTTTAAGGCAGGCTTTAACAGATGAGGTTTTTCACGTTGTGCGGCGTAACGTTTACCTCATGAAGGGTCTGTTTAGGCTGGTCAGATTTTCTGATTGCTGACAGCACACTTCATTTGCAGAGTAAGGACTTTTTTACGAATAGACCACTAGACTACTAATATATCTCTCTCACTCTCTATCTCTCACACCATCTCTTGTTGTCTGTCTCTCTCAGCTGTCTGGACACGGACATTTTATCTTGATCTTGGCGTAGACTTTCAGCAGTTCAATCTCCCATAACCCTTTGTCCATTAATGTGACTGTTACTCAATCATATAGCTTCATGATGCCATCTTTCATTTATACAGCTGTCAAATTTAGCCAAATGATTATATTGTGAATTGCTGACGATGCATACTGACATAATAATTCAGCAAGTCACACATTGTACTTATAGTTGGATAAGATTTTTAAGCATTGAGATTTATTTTTAACAACTTGTTGTCTTTTGTCAATGTGTCTGCCACGATCAAACCACTTTTCTGAGTAACAACAATTAGTTGATGATGATACAGTACCCACTGTGAGAATATTCTGATATTGTTTTGTTATTCTTTGTAGGTTTATTGCCAGACCATGTGCCTTGGGTCTCAAGATACAGGCCAATGGACCACAGAAAGCCCAGCCCAATGCCATTTTGGAGAAGGTGTTCACTGCTATCACCAAGGTATATGTTTTGTTAGCGTTTTTTTAGTGCCGATAACATACTGCAGATTAAAATCAGTCTCTTTGCAAAAGGCATTGGATTCAGTTAGAGTCCAGAAAGCAAGACATCATGTTTGAAAGTATTTGTGCCTTGTTCTATTGATGCACCATGGTTACTATTAGCTCAGAAAGGGATGAAGGTCCTTTTAACAAATGCTCAGATTCACATACTGAGAAACTTGGCAGACTACCTCCACACAAGCTAGACATCCTCAGTCATTGTGCGTCCTCGGAGATGGAAACGAAGGTGTGCCTTCTCAGCTTCTTTTCAGGTGATCACATAGTTTCCCCGATACAGTTACATATCAGGATATTCTTTTTGACTATGTATCATATCATTTTGATAATACCTCAATATTATTTTTGCGCTAGTTGGCTGTACTTGCACCAAATCTCCAGTATGTTTCCTTCATAGCTTGTTCTCCATCTTCTTTTTAAATAGGGAGCCAATTTGTTTTCAGCACTTTTTTTTCCATGACTGATCAAGACTTGTTTTCTCACGACTCTCTCTTGTCCCTCTGCAACAGACATATGGCGAGCAATATGTTTGGAACACCGAGTCGCAATAAAATCATAGTATCGAATCGCAATGCATATCGTATCGGCACCTAACTATTGTGATAATATCGTATTGTGAGGTCCCTGGCAATTCCCAGCCCTAGTTTCACTACCCCACAGCGCATCATGCTGATGAAATGTCGAGACATTGATTGCCTTTGATTTCAGCGAATATCAAGACTGTTTTAACTTCAGACGATAATGACAGCCTTGTTAACAGTCAGGTGTCTGGATCGTGTGTTTCCTAGCATCCAGATGAGAAGCGGTTGGAGGGCCTGTCCAAACAGCTGGACTGGGATGTGCGGACCATCCAGCGCTGGTTCCGACAGCGCAGGAACCAGGAGAAGCCCAGCACGTTGGCTCGCTTTTGCGAGAGCATGTAAGAGGTCTCGACAGCTTCAGAATGCCACGTATTATCACTAATATAAACACATACAGTCTGTGAAAAAGTATTTGCCCTTTTCTAATTTCTTCTACTTCTGCATATTTTTGATACCGATCTTATCAGATCTTCAACCAAAAAGGATCGCAGTGTTTGGTTTTCGCCAGACATAATGGGACCCATGTTGTCCAAATACAGGAAGCGTTTGGTTGCAGTCATTGCAGCTAAATGTGGCACAACCAGTTATTGAGTGTAAGGGGGCAATTCGTTTTTTCACACAGGGAATTGTTTTTTTTGGGTTGAAGATCTGATAACATTCAGTATCAAAAAAATATTCTAAAATAGAGAAAATCAGAAAGGGGGCAAGTACTTTTTTTTACGGCACTGTATGTGCACATTTGTTCAGTGGAAACAGATTTAAGGGGGTGGAAACCTAGACTTTCCAGTCTTTCCTGTCTGGGGGGGATATCTGCTAGTTGAACAAGCCTGTCAGAGTGGGCTCATGCCTGACACCAGTGTAGCCAGGCTGGCAGTGGGAGAAGCAGCGTGGCACAGAGTGGGTCTCTGATGCCCTGGGGCTGCTCACTCGGGAGCTCACTGTTAAAGGGACTCACTGCTTAGACGATTGGCACAGTCATTATTTGATCTTCAAAGAGAAATATCAAATTCAGTTTGTCAGTGTGAAAGTACCATGGTTCTGCAACTGCCAACAGGATTCAGTTACTTTGGTGGAATAACAAAAAGAAAGACGTCTCACAAAAGCATAGCCTCTATGTAACTAGAGCATATCTGTTTTCTCAATATTTTCTGCTCAAATTAAATCAAGGAAGTCCCTACGTTTTAAATATATGCAGTGTTGTGTCTGTAGGCAGAGTGGAGTGGACAGACTCAGAATGGATTGGATGCCTGATTTGTTTCTCTGTTGTCTCAGTAGCTTGCAATTCCCTAAACTGAACCAGCCACATTCATCTCAGCAGTAATCCTACTGTAATTAGTGCCTTGTATACAGCTGTTTGGGTTTGATAGGACACTATGGCCTCAGACATTTCAGGATGGCCAAAGGTGAGGCCACCGTTCCCTTTTTCATTATACCAACAAAGAGAGATACATTTAGACTGGAGACAGCAGAGTTCAAAGACACTGCACACAGTTATTTATTTTGCAGCTAGTTCTATCGAGCCTGTCTGGTCCCCAGTCCCCAGTGGGGCAAGGGCTTTGTTTTAGACCACCGTGCTGGTTGTCTGAACCCATCTACCTCCATCCCTCCATGGTCCTCAGTGGTTCAATTCTGTCAAGAGGAAAATAACCAAAGGTAGTAGATTATAATCCGCAGAGTTTTTAAAAGACAAAGCTCATATTTGTGTTTCGTGAGATGGAATGTCAGGAACGTCCTAATACAGACATTTTGAGGGACATAAATGTTTGCATTCATTTGTGACAATATTTATGGTAAAGCAGCGAGGAAAAATGTGACAACTCACTCTGCAGCTTTCTGCTCTATGTTGACCACCGAACACAATGGAACTGGGCCGTGATTGATAACGTCTAAGCGTATCGTCATGTTATAAAACGACAGGACCATGTACCGTCTGGTATGCGGTCACCAGCAAAACGATATTTAGAGAAAGTAGTTGTGAGTCATAGTAATTGTACATAAATGGCACCAGGCCCGGACCTGGCCGTGGTGCCGCCCTAGGGGTGACAAATTGCCACCCTCCTATCCCTGTAAAACTAAAATAGTGTAGAATATAGTGTCAGACTATTTGAATAGAGATCATGCATGATTTAATAAAAAATAAAAAAATGGTATCCGTCTCATAACATTTTCATTAGAATCATCTACAGTTTTGTAGGCTTCAGAATAACCACATAGGCTATGACTCTTTCTACCATAGGCTACATGATTTATGTTAGATGACTCGAGCATAGTTGGAGTGCCGCAGCGCTGCATCTCTCCAACAGCACCCCAGAGGGGCACACTGGGCATGGACAAGATGCATATTTTGCACCCCTGACTTTGGCAAAGTAGGCACTGCTTATCATGGGGCGGCATCAGCGGTCACCTAAATAGCCCATGTGATATACTGTATATACGTTTGAATTGTTTTTTGGGTAGCATTATGTGAGGTGCGTCTTGGTCAGTTTAGCTTTCTAATGGTAGGGCCTGCCCTGAATAGCGCAGCACTAGAAGCACACTCTTTTACAGTGTTTGACTAACCAGTTGCCAAGCAACCATCTTCTTGACCTATCATTAGGTAAATGAGTCCACCTAATTTGTTTTTACAATTAATCAAGCAGTCACAGAGAGCAAAATAACCTGCGGCTTGATTATTTGAATTCCATGAATGACGGCCTTTCTTCTCATTGAAATGTAAAAAGATTTCCTGTTTGTAACCAGAGCACAGGTGAAGTCTATGTACTGTGATCACTGACATTTGACACCTCAGAGATTCTTTGCCTCAGAAAAAGGACTTAACATGGATTTACTGTAGTGTATTGATCATTGCATAGGCTAATGTGGTGTGTTTTCTGTCTTTGGCTGTCAAAAAGACTTACTTCTTGTAAGGCCAGCTAAAGCTACCCACACTAAAACCACCTGGATGTAAGCAAAACTCCCAGTGTCACACAGCATGATCAGCATTTGTAAAATTCCCCCTCTGAGGCCAGTCAGTGACAGAGTATGTGAGCGGAGCGTGCCCAATTTGACTGGAGCGTGGAGCGAGATTCCCAAAGGCTGGCGCGTCGGCCTTCTTGCCCGTTCCAATTTAGCTCCAGTGGCGCTCGCTTCACGAGGTTTCTGTTTTGATTGTGTTATTTTTGCCTAAAAACCTTTTAGGCCTGCCTATAGAAAAAAATATATACATTACAACTCTGCATCCCAAAAAGGTGTTTAGGATATGCTCTGCTGCTGGCCTGCTCTCCAGGCACTATCACATGAGCCTGAAGCCACAGACTCTGGCCAAATGTTGTGTTTCTAAAAATGTATTCAAAGGCACTGTAGACTCATTTCATTTGGATTTTATTCGAAGTAAGTCACTGCCTATATGCACAATTTATAGACTATAATGATTTAATACAACAAAATGGTGTTTAAAAGCTGAGCGCTTAATGTCCCTAACTCCCTACCAGCCTAGTGTGTCACACTCGCAAATGCTTCACAATGTATTACTTTGTAGACTATAGCCTTGAAATAATATAGCCTAAATAAGTCATTTTCGTTCCTTCTTAGGAACGAAAAGTGTTTATATAGCCTATGTAGCCTATTTGAAATAAGCGCTTCTTACGTTCACCTTTTCATGTTTATTAAAATACTTTTTCATTCAAATCATATGGTTTGGTTCCAATACTTCAAAACCAAATGGTAGGTCCAGGTAGTCACAAAAAATTGATGGGCGTTGGTTAAATAGTGATTTTTAATGAATGGAGTGAATTTGGAGCTGCAGTTTCTTTTCCCCCCCTGTGAGCTCGGAGTTGTTTTTTTAGAGCAATGAGCAGGATTTCCAATCAACTCCGCTCACATACTCTGGTCAGTGTCTATTCGGGTCATACAACATCCCTGTCACATCATGCAAGTCAGAGTTGGAACTTCCTGTCTCTAATACATGATGAGTATTCCTGTGTGCTGCTGTGACCGTGTGAAACCAGAGTACACCTACAGCTGACAGGCTGTTTCACCCGTGAGAAGCCATATTAATGGCAAGACTCAGTCTTGAATTATTGATGCAATTTGTCATCGTTACGAACCAGAAAAAAAAGAATCTGTCTTAGTCAAGTGTTTTCTATTAAATAATTCATTTTTGTGTGAAAAATAAAAAGAATCTCATTACGAAACCCGTCTTGTAATCTGAGAAGGACGTGTGTTAGTTATTGGCTAGCTCTCAGCCCGTTCTCAGTGCAGTAATTAGTTGATTGTTTTGGGCTGCGCAGCAACAGCGTGGCTTTGATCTCTGAAGTGTCAACTGGAAACGTCTCAGTCTCTGCTCTGCCTGAGAGCTATAGAAACCCATGATCACAGGAGACCCTTTCCTATTCAATCAATTTGCAGCAGTCGTGGGTACGTGCTGGCTTATGTAAGACCAGGGGTTGGGACTGGGAGTGCCTGCCTCCCTCTGCCATGCAGCAGTGCGGTGGCGTCCGGGCTCCAGTGGAAGTGACTCACCCTGGAATGCAGACGCTGGGATGTGAGAGCCCTGGCGCTCCGGCCACTTCTCTGACAGGCTAGCAGGTCTCAGGACAGGCTAGCATACTGTAACATAGTTCTAGAATATAACCTAGTCTCTGCCACTGGTTGAATTCACCCTTGGGATTCTTCTGTTAGGTTGAAAACTGAGTAGCTGATCAAGATGACTCGCGTGTCCACAGGCCTTTTCCTTTCCAAAAGCTATTTTCATTTTGAAAGTGATTTTAGAATATGATACGTCTACTGTGTTCACCACTAATTAGTCTAAGAAATAAAAGCTCTGTATATGAAATCCATTAGTGACTCAGTGCTTACAATGAAAGGAACTGTAGTCAGATGAATAGGGGAAAATAAGAGACTGTTTGTTAAGACGTGCGATTTGAGTCTGTGCTGTCACGGTATTGAACAAAGAGCCTGGACAGACAGTGGCTTTCTTGGCTGTCCTTGGATTGACCTCCCTCACAGGAGCTCAAACATGGCCTCTCTTTGACATTCCACAGAGGATGCATCCAAACCCATAATTGTGTTACTGACTGACGTTCTGTTCTTTGTTTTCTTCACAGGTGGAGATTTACATTTTACCTCTATATATTTACCTACGGAGTGCGTTTCCTTAAAAAGGTGAGTGGGCTACTTCCCAAAATCATTTCATTGATCTTTATTCACCACTTTCCGTATTGAGGACACGTTTCTTCAAAGAGGAGCTATAACAGAACCTCGCAGTCAAGGATGTGTGTAGGAGGTTAGATTTGATGCATCGTGCTGTGCAAGAAGTACCAACTGAAAAAGAATGCAGCTCTCAAACACTCCAACCAGTGATCACTGGTAAATAATTGATAGATTTGCTCTCTGCACAGTATTTATTATGCAGATATTAGTGTCTGTGAGCACATGCACAGTTGAGAAACTAGTTCCTGTCAACTACCACCTTCAGTCTAATGCTGTTGTTACTCTATGTTGATATATAGAGGAAATAATTGGAAATCACATCCTCATTACTCTGAGGGGCATCACTTGTCTTTTTAATATGTCTGTCTGACTCTGTCCTATTGTGTAACGTACTGCGGCCAGAAGACTTTTGAGTGTCTATAGTAATTGAATGCTGCTGATGCTGCCATTGATTTAGAATAATGATTGAGGGTGAATAAGAGACGTTGCTGCGACGAGAATGTCTCATTGCAACAGCTTGCATGACGAAGCACTTTGTGGAATGAGTTCATTCCCTTCAGCTGGGCCTAGTGAGTCTCCCGGAGGGTATTAATAGCGCAGGTCTACGGGGGAGGAGATGCAGACTCAATCGGCTTCCCTATAAGTCGCCGTTTCTATTTGATATAAGTCTCAGTGTGACGCAAAACTCGCCAGAACGGCTGTATTTCTGCCTGCTTGAACGGCAATAGCTCAGATATACAGTACCAGTCAAAAGTTTTCCTTTAGCTTTACTATTTTCTACATTGTATAATAATAGTGAAGACATCAAAACTATTAAATAACACATATGTTATCATGTAGTAACCAAAAAGTGTTAAACAAATCAAAAATATATTTTATATTTGAGTTTCTTCAAACTAGCCACCCTTTGCCTTGATGACAGCTTTGCACACTCTTAGCATTCTCTCAACCAGCTTCATGAGGTAGTCAGCTGGAATGCTTTTTCAACAGTCTTGAAGGAGTTCCCACATATGCTGAGCACTTGTTGGCTGCTTTTCCTTTACTCTGCAGTCCAACTCATCCCAAACCATCTCAATTAGGTTGAGGTTGGGTGATTTGTGGAGGCCAGGTTATTTGATGCAACACTCCATCACTCTCCTTCTTGGTCAAATAGCCCTTACACAGCCTGGAGGTGTGTTTTGGGCCATTTGTCTTGTTGAAAAACTAATGATAGTCCCACCAAGCGCAAACTAGATGGGATGGCGTATCGCTGCAGAATGCTGTGGTAGCCATGCTGGTTAAGTCAAATCAAATTTATTTATATAGCCCTTCTTACATCAGCTGATATCTCAAAGTGCTGTATAGAAACCCAGCCTAAAACCCCAAACAGCAAGCAATGCAGGTGTAGAAGCACGGTGGCTAGGAAAAACTCCCTAGAAAGGCCAAAACCTAGGAAGAAACCTAGAGAGGAACCAGGCTATGAGGGGTGGCCAGTCCTCTTCTGGCTGTGCTGGGTGGAGATTATAACAGCACATGGCCAAGATGTTCATAAATTACCAGCATGGTCAAATAATAATAATAATAATAATGCCTTTCTTAAGTGTGCCTTGAATTCTAGTGTCACCAGCAAAGCACCCCCACACCATCACATCTCCTCCTCCATGCTTCACGGTGGGAACCACACATGCGGAGATCATCCTACTCTGCGTCTCAAAATGACAGGGCGGTTGGAGCCAAAAATCTCAAATTTGGACTCATCAGACCAAAGGACAGATTTCCACGGTTTGAGTTTAAGTTAGAGGTCGACCGATTAATCGGAATGGCCGATTTAATTAGGGTCGATTTCAAGTTTTCATAACAATCGGTAATCGGTATTTTTGGCCACCGATTTGCAGAATTTTTATTTTTTATTTTATTAGTTAAATTTGTCTTTTTTTATATATTTTTTTACTTTTATTTTTTAAATAATACACTGCTCAAAAAAATAAAGGGAACACTTAAACAACACAATGTAACTCCAAGTCAATCACACTTCTGTGAAATCAAACTGTCCACTTAGGAAGCAACACTGATTGACAATAAATCTCACATGCTGTTGTGCAAATGGAATAGACAACAGGTGGAAATTATAGGCAATTAGCAAGACACCCCCAATAAAGGAGTGGTTCTGCAGGTGGGGACTTCTCAGTTCCTATGCTTCCTGGCTGATGTTTTGGTCACTTTTGAATGCTGGCGGTGCTTTCACTCTAGTGGTAGCGTGAGACGGAGTCTACAACCCACACAAGTGGCTCAGGTAGTGCAGCTCATCCAGGATGGCACATCAATGCGAGCTGTGGCAAGAAGGTTTGCTGTGTCTGTCAGCGTAGTGTCCAGAGCATGGAGGTGCTACCAGGAGACAGGCCAGTACATCAGGAGACATGGAGGAGGCCGTAGGAGGGCAACAACCCAGCAGCAGGACCGCTACCTCCACCTTTGTGCAAGGAGGAGCAGGAGGAGCACTGCCAGAGCCCTGCAAAATGACCTCCAGCAGGCCACAAATGTGCATGTGTCTGCTCAAACGGTCAGAAACAGACTCCATGAGGGTGGTATGAGGGCCCGACGTCCACAGGTGGGGGTTGTGCTTACAGCCCAACACCGTGCAGGACGTTTGGCATTTGCCAGAGAACACCAAGATTGGCAAATTCGCCACTGGCGCCCTGTGCTCTTCACAGATGAAAGCAGGTTCACACTGAGCACATGTGACAGACGTGACAGAGTCTGGAGACGCCGTGGAAAACGTTCTGCTGCCTGCAACATCCTCCAGCATGACCGGTTTGGCGGTGGGTCAGTCATGGTGTGGGGTGGCATTTCTTTGGGGGGCCGCACAGCCCTCCATGTGCTCGCCAGAGGTAGCCTGACTGCCATTAGGTACCGAGATGAGATCCTCAGACCCCTTGTGAGACCATATGCTGGTGCGGTTGGCCCTGGGTTCCTCCTAATGCAAGACAATGCTAGACCTCATGTGGCTGGAGTGTGTCAGCAGTTCCTGCAAGAGGAAGGCATTGATGCTATGGACTGGCCCGCCCGTTCCCCAGACCTGAATCCAATTGAGCACATCTGGGACATCATGTCTCGCTCCATCCACCAACGCCACGTTGCACCACAGACTGTCCAGGAGTTGGCGGATGCTTTAGTCCAGGTCTGGGAGGAGATCCCTCAGGAGACCATCCGCCACCTCATCAGGAGCATGCCCAGGCATTGTAGGGAGGTCATACAGGCACGTGGAGGCCACACACACTACTGAGCCTCATTTTGACTTTTTTTAAGGACATTACATCAAAGTTGGATCAGCCTGTATTGTGGTTTTCCACTTTAATTTTGAGTGTGACTCCAAATCCAGACCACCATGGGTTGATAAATTGGATTTCCATTGATTATTTTTGTGTGATTTTGTTGTCAGCACATTCAACTATGTAAAGAAAAAAGTATTTAATAAGATTATTTATTTAATTCAGATCTAGGATGTGTTGTTTAAGTGTTCCCTTTATTTTTTTGAGCAGTATATATATTTTTAAACCTGCATATTTAGCTAAAAGAAATCCAGGTTAGCAGGCAATATTAACCAGGTGAAATTGTGTCAGTTCTCTTGCGTTCATTGCACGCAGTCAGGGTATATGCAACAGTTTGGGCCGCCTGGCTTGTTGCGAACTAATTTGCCAGAATTTTACGTAATTATGACATACCATTGAAGGTTTTGCAATGTAACAGGAATATTTAGACTTAGGGATGCCACTCGTTAGATAAAATACGGAACGGTTTCGTATTTCACTGAAAAAATAAACGTTTTGTTTTCGAGATGATAGTTTCCGGATTCGACCATATTAATGACCTACGGCTCGTATTTCTGGGTGTTATTATGTTATAATTAAGTCTGATTTGATATTTGATAGAGCAGTCTGACTGAGCGGTGGTAGGCGGCAGCAGGCTCATAAGCATTCATTCAAACAGCACTTTCGTGCGTTTTGCCAGCAGCCCTTCGCAATTCTTCAAGCATTGCGCAGTTTATGACTTCAAGCCTGTCAACAACCCAAGATTAGGCTGGTGTAACCGATGTGAAATGGCTAGCTTCGAGGGTGGCTGTTGTCGATGTGTTCCTGGTTCGAGCCCAGGTAGGAGCGAGGAGAGGGACGGAAGCTATACTGTTACACTGGCAATACTAAAGTGCCTATAAGAACATCCAATAGTCAAAGGTATATGAAATACAAATCGTATAGAGAAATAGTCCTACAATTCCTATAATAACTACAACCTAAAACTTCTTACCTGGGAATATTGAAGACTCCTGTTAAAAGGAACCACCAGCTTTCATATGTTCTGAGCAAGGAACTTAAACGTTAGCTTTTTTACATGGCACATATTGCACTTTTACTTTCTTCTCCAACACCTTGATTTTCCATTATTTAAACCAAATTGAACATGTTTCATTATTTATTTGAGGCTAAATTGATAGTATTTATGTATTATATTAAGTTAAAATAAGTGTTCATTCAGTATTGTTGTAATTGTAATTATTACAAATAAATAAAAAAAATCGGCCTATTTAATCGGCAGCGGCTTTTTTGGGCCCCCAATAATCGGCATTGAAAAATCATAATCGGTCGACCTCTAGTTTAAGTTTATTTATTTTTACAAGGACAGTGCACATTAATCAACCGTTTCAAGGTCGAATGTCCATTGCTCATGTTTCTTGGCCCAAGCAAGTCTCTTCTTACATTTACATTTTAGTCATTTAGCAGACGCTCTTATCCAGAGCGACTTACAGTAGTGAATGCATACGTTTCATACATCTCATTTCATTTAATTCCTTTTTTTTTTTTTTTGTACTGGCCCCCCGTGGGAATCGAACCCACAACCCTGGTGTTGCACACACCACGCTGGCATTGCAAACACCATGCTCTACCAACTGAGCCACACAGGGAGGTCTTCTTACTGAGATATGTCTGTTACTTGAACTCTGAAGCATTTATTTGGGCTGCAATCTGAGGTGCAGTTAATTGCAGATTTCTGAAGCTGGTAACTCTAATGAACTTATCCTCTACAGCAGAGGTAACTCTGGGTCTTCCTTTCCTGTTGAGGTCCTTATGAGAGCCAGTTTCATCATAGAACTTGATAGTTTTTGTGACTGCACTTGAAGAAACGTTCAACCTTCTTGAAATTTTCCGGGTTTACCTGACCCTCATGCCTTAATTAAAGTAATGATGGACTGTTGTTTCTCTTTGCTTATTTGAGCTGTTCTTGCCATGATATGGACTTAGCCCTATTTGGTAAAATACCATCTTCTGTATACCAACCCTACCTTGTCACAACACAACTGATTGGCTCAAACGCCTTTTAACAAGGCACACCTGTTAATTGAAATGCATTCCAGGTGACTACCTCATGAAGCTGGTTGAGATAATGCCAAGAGTGTGCAATGCTGTCATCAAGGCAAAGGGTGGCTACTTTGAAGAATCTCAAATATAAAATATATTTTGATTTGTTTAAAATAAAAATGGTTACTACATGATTCCATATGTGTTATTTAATAGTTTTGATGTCTTCACTATTATTCTACAATGTAGAAAATAGTAAAAATAAAGAAAAACCCTTGAATGAGTAGGTGTGTCCAAACTTTTGACTGGTACTGTGCATGAAAACATGAAATGACCCCAGGAATCAACAGAACATTGCTAAGCGATGCACAAAAAATTATATAACATTCAACATGGGTGAACCTTTCCTTTAAGTCTCTGTCTTACCAAAGTGAACCTTTGAACTGTGTCATAGTCCTTATCATCTCTCCTAAACTCGAAGTTGATATAGTACAGGTGATGATTGAGTAACGACTCTAATGTAGCTCAGTTGGCTTACTGTTCCTATTCTGCATTTGTCCACCAGACAACTATGTCCCTCCCTAATGTAAGAGTGTGAGTTTGCACGTCAACTAAAGCAGAGTTAGCGTTTTTAAGTAGGTTACATTTTGTTTTGGTCCAGAATCATCATCTCATTGACGGCAAACATATCCTGCGAGAGATAATGATGATAAGCAGCTCATTACCCTGCCTTTGTAGTCTAGGTCCCTCTTGTGGCAAGACATAAGACAGTCTTAACCACATCCCCCAGGTCTCTAGAGCATTCATCATGTGGCCTGGGACCAGAACATTCGCAGTCGTCCCCAGGCTAAGGCGTCTGTGATTACTTTGCACTACTAGCGTACAGCAAACGCTTGCTTTGATTCAATTAAGTTTCCCTTGATAATAATGCAATCTGACATGGCTACGGTCCCAAGGTTATTGATGTGCTGGATCTTAATCAAACATTTAGTGTTCAGCCAGAGGCAGCATTACATTCAGGTGTCGGGATCAATAGCACTTTATGAATGTAAATCCACTTTTAATTTAGGAACGGCATAACAGTACATTAATATTCTGTTCATGTATTGTCTCTGTAGACCACATGGCTATGGAACACAAGAGAGTGCTGGTATAACTACCCTTATCAGGTAAATCTTCCATGTTTTCTCTGTTTCATTTGTGCTAAGCGACTTCTTGACACCTATAACAGTTATTGTATTTGAAAGGTCTGTTCTACCTAGGTTTGATCTAACTTTGTTGACCTATGTGTGTATTTTCACAGCCACTGACGGTGGACATCCACTATTATTATATTCTGGAGCTGTCTTTCTACCTGTCCCTACTCTTCTCCCAGTTCACAGATATCAGGAGGAAGGTAGGATACCAATTAAGTCAATACATTAATATGAATAATATATTTGACTGTTTGTTTATCACATTGCTTCCTCCATAGATGTGTGCATATGATTTAACAGCCATTTCCTTTTAATCAAGATAATTATGTTAATAATACAAAATAAAACTAAAAATAGTCATCTTTAACAATAAAGACAATATTAAGTCAGGGAAAAGGCTTCACAACTGGTTTTAGAACATTCAGAAGCCAAATGTGTTCAGTTTTTTTCTTTTTTTTTTCTTCTCCTTTATAATCCTTTGTATTGTGCAGCTCCAGCTTTGATTTACACAGTAGTAATCTCGGAGGGAAGCGCTAATTAATGTTTGTCTGCACTTGCATTCAGGCCTCCTCCGATTTGTCTGTTCCATGACTTAGTTTTATTTAATCTATGTGCCTGGAAGTGGTGCATTTGCCTTGATGTGGTCTAGTCTCTCTGTTCTGTGAAATCACAGGTCTCTGAGAGGAGGAGATGGATTAGCATTTGCTCATAACTTTTATGAGTATAATTTTCTGCCAGCCATTCTAAACTGTTTTCCCCTCATTTGTTTTGGAGTGAGTCATATTTCAGTATTCGGTTCCTAGAATGTGGCGATTTTATTTTTATTTTTTTTAATCACATTTCTCAATTTTTTGATTTCAGCGTAATGTTTGTTGTAGCCACTGATCAAAACCGTCATTAAAAATGTAAAAGATTATATTAAATATTTCATATTGAATACGAATGGTTTCATGTTGCTGTTGATATCAGTGTGTGTTTTAGACCTGGTTTATCTGAGGTGATTTTGTTAGTAGCTCATGGTGGTTATATCACCTTCGTAGCCTAGCTTCCCTCTCCACTTCATCCTGAACGATGGTTAAACACTAATTGAGGGTCAAATAAACAGCTGGGATGACATCAGGCCCAGTTTGCTCATTCACGCTTAATCGCCAGACTAAAGATCAATAATCCATGGAACACGTATGCACAGCCACTATGGAAAAGAGTGCTGCAGAATTGCTGATATGCAAACAGACATATCTGTTCACATATTTAAGACACTCACGTACACTGCGTATACCAAACATTAGGAACACCTTCCTAGTATCCCCTTTTGCCCTCAGAACAGACTAATTAAACGGGGCTTGGGCTCTACAAGGTGTCGAAAGTGTTCCACAGTTGTGTCAAGTTGGCTAGATGTCCTTTGGGTGGTTGACCATTCTTGATACACACGGGAAACTGATGAGCGTGAAAAACCCAGCAACGTTGCAGTTCTTGACACGAACCGGTGCGCCTGGCACCTACTACCATACCCCGTTCAAAGGCGCTTAAATATTTTGTCTTGCCCATTCACCCTCTGAAAGGCACACATACACAATACATTTCTCAATTGTCTCAAGCTTTCACCTACACTGATTTGAAGTGGATTTAACAAATGACATCAATAAGGGATCGTAGCTTTCACCTGGTCAGTCTATGTCATGGAAAGAGTTTTTAATGTTTTGTATAGTCCATGTATACTCTTTCTAACACATCGCATACTCAAGCTGTAAGACTTATTTTACAGGTCAGGGCTCCTCCATGTTTGAGCTGTCAATATTGCCTCTGCTTACGTTTTCTTTTCAATGAGCTATGCTATGCTATCTTCTTTAACACTATTGAGGTGTCAAGAACAAAGGTTACAATATGGGGGGAGGGGGTGTAATTGAAAATGCAGCATGTGTATAAGCTTTACGATTTGAATCATCAATCAACCTATTCAGTATTTTTTTCCAATTCAAATCAGCATCAACAGCCATTCGTTTACATTAACACGTGTCATTGTTTATGGAGTTGCCACCTTGGCCCATGGTCTTTTCCATAGTTCTTGTGGTTGACAGAATGTCAATTTGCATGCCTCCCACCCCAGACATGTGCCTGCCTCTTCCTCCTCTCTCTGCCCCACCCCGTCCACTCCACAGCACACCTAACACTCACTCAATCGCTCACTCACAGCTGTCCCATGATGCCATAGTATTTATGCCCTCACCTCTCATCTCCGTGTTGACTGTTGGCATGTTGTCTGTTTTTGTTTCTCCTTTCAGTTTTTTCATGCACAAAACCACGCATTGAGGAGGTCCTCTGCACTCCCCTGCCAATTCCAGTATGTTCCCTGCACTCTATTTTTGCCATGCTTCCATTCTGCATTTCACACCACTGCTCTTCCTCATCCTCCTGTGCTGGGCCAGTTGTTCTGCTGTTGTCCTGCTGTACTGATTCCCTTCAACCTCGTGGTGGACAGGAAGGCTCTCCCATGTCATCTTCATCCTCCCACAGCCACAGCCTCACTCATCAGGACATTGCAACCAGGCTAGCTTTAAATAGACTAGACTGATCTAAACAGGCTGATCTAGCCTGACTAGAGGCAACTTTAGTTGTAGTACATATAGACTCCCCTCTATTTTAGTACTTTTTTTCTAGACGTGATTCTCACACTCAATAAAGTGTCAGTCTGAAGTACAGTGCTGTGTCAAAGTATTTGCCCCCTTTCTGATTTTCTCTACTTTTGCATATTGTTAATACTGAACGTTATCAAATCTTCAACCAAAACCTAATATTATATAAAGGGAACCTGAGTGCACAAATAACACAGCATTTACATACTTATTTCATTTATGTCATGAACAAAGTTATGCAACACC
Source organism: Salmo trutta (assembly GCF_901001165.1). Lineage (NCBI taxonomy): Eukaryota > Metazoa > Chordata > Actinopteri > Salmoniformes > Salmonidae > Salmo > Salmo trutta. Next base: position 39,780,771 of record NC_042976.1, on the reverse strand, counting down.
CAATGCCCCTGTCGCCCAACAAGTTATACTTTTGACTCATCTGTCCATTGAACATCCCTCCAAGAGTCTTAATGATCATCCAGGTGCTTCCAGGTGCTTTTTGGCAAAGTTTTAGTCAATTTTTTGGATGAGATGGTTCCCATTATGCCTGGTGAAAACCAAACACTGCATTCCACAGTAAGAAACTTATACCAACGGTCAAGCATTGTGGTGGTAATGTGATGGTTTTGGGATGCTTTGCTGTCTCAGGACCTGGACGACTTTCCTTAATAGAAGGAACCATGAATTCTGCTCTGTATCAGATAATTCTACAGGAGAATGTCAGACCATCCGTCTGTGAGCTGAAGCTGAAACACAGCTGGGTCAAGCAGCAAGAGAATGATCCAAAACACACAAGCAAGTCTACATGAAAATGTTTAAAAAGTCCAAGTCCAGACCTAATCCCAGTTGTGATGCTGTGGCAGGACTTAAAACGAGCAGTTCATGCTTGACAACCCACAAATGTCGCTGAGTTGAAGCAGTTCTGCATTGAGTGGGCCAAAATTCCTCAGCGACGTGAGACTGATCAACAACTACAGGAAGCATTTGGTTGTAGTCATTGCAGCTAAAGGTGGCACAACCAGTTATTGAGTGTTAGGGGGCAATTACTTTTTTACACAGGGGCATTGGGTGTTGCATAACTTTGTTAATTAAATAAATATACGTATAAATTGTCTTTTGTTATTTGTAAACTCAGGTTCCCTTTATATAATATCAGGTTTTGGTTGAAGATCTGATAACATTCACTATCAAACATATGCAAAAATGGAAGAACTCTGAAAGGGGGCAACCGTAGATGAGAAATGAAGGTGAGTCCTGCATTCAGAGGAACAACAGAATTGTTGACCCAAATCAAAAGCAGATGGGAGGGAAGTTGAATTGCACAGCATATGTTCTGATTAGCGTGCAGCCAGAAAGTGTACAAAGAGCTGAGGAGTCCACTTACCCCTGTGAAGCACAAAGAATACAGCTGCAGTCATACTCTGCATGACGCAGAGGATTTCATAAAACCTATATGCTCTACAAGTCCCCTTGCTATGAGTCACATGATGGAGAGCTGTGAATGCTTTCTCCCTCTGCCATTGTGTGACATGACTATGACACCTGTGTGTCCCCCCAAGGACTTCCTGATCATGTTTCTGCACCACCTGGCGACAATCACCCTCATCACCTTCTCCTACGTCAACAACATGGCTAGAGTGGGCACGCTGGTCATGTGTCTCCACGACGCCGCCGACGTCCTGATGGAGGTGAGTAGAGACACGGGACTCGTTCAGCGAGGCACAACGTTGTGGAACGTTCAGATGGAAATATGTTTTGTAGAACAAACATGTCATTTCTATTCAATACTTTTCTATCTGCAGCGTTCCACAACGTTTGCCTACTGAACGTGGCCCTGAAGTGTGTTCTTCACACCCCATGGACATGTGGGAGGCTCCTGTGATCTTTTGTGGTTGTTTTAGAACCGCACAGTAGCTATCCGGGGAAATCGGCCATCTATCCGGGGAAATCGGCCATCTATCCGGGGAAATCGGCCATCTGTAGATTTGAACGATGTACTGCTAAAAAACGATTTCAGTGTATAAAAAAAGATACGGTGGATGATAAACAGCAATGTTTATTTTTTGTATTGTGCGTTATGCCATTTGTAATAATTTTTCATGTGAAAATGCATCTGTGACTTCTGTTGCAGGTTGCCAAAATGGCCAACTATGCCAAGTGCCAGAGACTTTGCAACCTCCTGTTTGTCATGTTTGCCATGGTCTTCGTCAGCTCCAGGTTGGGTGTCTATCCCGTCTGGTAAGGATGCTTTGTCTCTACGTCGAATGGCCTGCATCCCAAATGGCACCCGATTCCCTATTAGCCACTGGTCAAAAGTAGTGCACTATGTTGGGAATAGGGTGTCTTTTGGGACGCAGAATGTCTTCGTTATGAAAATCTACAGAGCAATTGAAATGATGGGCTCGAGTGTCTTGTATGCGGTCAGTTAACACATCACTTTATCTGAGAATGTTTGTTTATATGCATCTTATCTGTCCCCGTATGCAGGAGGCATGACTGTTCTGTAGATCTCAGAATACTGACACTCCAAATGGGCTTTGCAATTTTTCCATGAAGGTTTTCATTTTATACAGGTCTTGGTGAGTTATGTTGCTTTGTAGTAGTTACTATGGATACTACAGCGACAATATGGACATACAGTGCCTTCAGAAAGGATTCAGACCTCTCGACTTTTTCCACATTTTGTTACGTTACAACCTTATTCTAAAATTGAATAAATTGTTTTATTTCCTCATCAATCTACACACGCTACCTCATAATGACAAAGCCAAAACGGTGTTTTAGAACATTTTTCTAATTCATAAAAAATGTAAAATAAACAAATATTACATTTACATAAGTATTCAGACCCTTTACTCAGTACTTTGTTGCAGTACCTTTGGCAGCGATTATAGCATCAAATCTTGGGTATGACGTTACAAGCTCGGCACACCTGTATTTGGGGAGTTTCTCCCGTTTTTCTCTGCAGATCCTCATGCTCTGTCAGGTTGGATGGGGAGCGTCGCTGCACAGCTATTTTCAGGTCTCTCCAGAGATGTTTGATCTGGTTCAAGTCCGGGCTCTGGCTGGGCCACTCAAGGACATTCAGAGACTTGTCCCGAAGCCACTCCTGCGTTGTCTTGGCTGTGTGCCTAGGGCCGTTGTCCTGTTGGAAGGTGAACCTTCACCCAAGTCTGAGGTCTGGAGTGCTCTGGAGCAGGTTTTCATCAAGGATCTCTCTGCACTTTTCTCCGTTCATCTTTCCCTCGCTGCTGACTAGTCTCCCAGTCCCTGCCGCTGAAAAACATCCCCACAGCATGATGCTGCCACCACCATGCTTCACCATAGGGATGGTGCCAGGTTTCCTCCAGACGTGACGCTAGGCATTCAGGCCAAAGAGTCTGAGAGTCTTTAGGTGCCTTTTGGCAAACTCCAAGTGGGCTGTCATGTGCCTTTTACTGAGGGGTGGCTTCCGTCTGGCCACTCTGATTGGAGATGGTTGTTCTTCTGGAAGGTTCTGCCATCTCCACAGAGGAACTCTGGAGCTCTATCAGAGTGACCATCGGGTTCTTGGTCACCTCCCTGACCAAGGCCCTTCTCCCCCGATTGCTCAGTTTGGACGAGTGGCCAGCACTAGGAAGTGGTGGTTCCAAACATATTCCATTTAAGAATGATGGAGGACACTGTGTTCTTGGAGACCTTCAATGCTGCATAAATGTTTTGGCACCCTTCCCCAGATCTGTGCCTCGACACAATCCTGTCTCTGAGCTCTATAGACAATTCCTTTGACCTCATGGCTTGGTTTTTGTTCTGACATGCACTGTCAACTGTGGGACCTTATCTAGACAGGTGTGTGCCTTTCCAAATCATGTCCAATCAATTGAATTTACCACAGGTGGACTCCAATCAAGTTGTAGAAACATCTCAAGGATGATCAATGGAAACAGGATGCACCTGAGCTCAATTTCGAATCTCATAGCAAAGGATCTGAATACTTATGTAAATAAGGTATTTTATTTTTGTATTTTTAATAAATTTGCAAAAAATTCTAAACTTGTTTTCGCTTTGTCCGTATGGGGTATTGTGTGTATGTAGATTGCTGAGATTTTTATTTATTTAACATAACAAAATGTGGAAAAAGTCAACTTTGCGAACTTTGTATCTTCTCCAGTAAAGAGAGAGCGAATATAAAATGAGAGACGGACCATTATTTTTAGATCAATTATTTGAGATACATTTTAGACTGGAATCTAAAATTACACATTTTAATTTACGTATTGAAAACATAATTTTACTTCCTCTTGATGTTATTATGGTCTGTGCCTTTTGGTATCAATACCAGCTGGTTTTGCATTTTCATATTGGACTTCCAATTAGATGGATGAATTTGTATTGTACTGGGATGTTTTTGATGTCATCAGTGACGGGGCATCCTACCTTGAGAGAGAGAAGCAGTAGAAAACCAGTCATACACCTTGAATACGTGCTCACCATCTTACTGTGTGATGTCCTTGTCACACTCTCAACAGTAACGTCGATGTAAGAAGGCAAAAGGGACATGATTTACTATCCTGCTCTGAGACGACACCCCAGACATTATCACCCTAAAACATATTTCCTTTGAGACCACACTCGAGGACAGAGCTGTTGATAACCAGGTCCAAATGACAAATGACTCTCTATTCTGGAGATATTAAACCATAAACCTCTACAGTGCAGAACTCTCTCTGTAGAAAGGTTTCTTTTGAATTGTGCAAGTAAATCCTTTAGAAATGTCTTATTCAGTGATTTCCTCTTTTTCTTTCCTCTTGTCATGTGGGTTATACAGTATATCACAGTGCAGGCAGAGTGCACCACAACAGCTAGAAAGCTGTTGCCATGGCTTCAGTATCAGCAGGATTCATACCATGTACAATTTTTGGTCCAGCAATATCTCTGCCTTCACTGAAATAGCTCAATCATATCAAGCAATACTTTGTGTGCTACCTCACTAATTTGGTGTACAGCGCATTCGGGAAAGTATTAAGACCCCTTGACTTTTTCCACATTTTGCTACGTTACAGCCTTATTCTAAAAATGTATTCAATAAATAAATAAATCCTAATCGATCTACTCACAATGCCCCATAACGACAAATGGAAAACAGGCTATGAGATTCGAAAATTGAGCTCAGGTGCATCCTGTTTTCATTGATCATCCTTGAGATGTTTCTACAACTTGATTGAAGTCCACCTGTGGTGAATTCAATTGATTGGAGATGATTTGGAAAGGCACACACCTGTCTATATGAGGTCCCACAGTTGACAGTGCATGTCAGAGCAAAAACCAGGCCATGAGGTCATTATGGGATGGATTTGTGTGTAGATTGAGGATTAAAAAAATAAACATTTTAATCCATTTTAGAAGTCAAGGGGTCTGAATACTTTCCAAATGCACTGTATGTATTCCATCGGACACGTGAATGAAGGGTTTCACACGTTTAAAGTAGGTCTAGTAGTGTGTACAGTATATTACAGATTGACTTCATAAAGTAAATGCTCAGTCTTTGCGAGAACCCTTTCCACACAGTGTAGCAGTGAGAAGGGTACAGTTCTGTCTGTGTCTGCCGGGTGATGAGTATCCTTGGCTGTTAAGAGTGTGTGTCTGTGATGTGGAGGATGGAGAGTGGCTAGGGGCTGAAGGCTCTTGGCATTAGCATCTTATGTTGTCCCTGAGGGTCTCTCTCAGCCACCTGCCTATTCCTCCACCCTACCTTTTTAGAGCACCAAGAACATTTAGTTCTCTTCTGTTCACCTAGCATTCTAAGGGCTGTCTCTTTACACATGATTTGGTGACAGCTGCCTCAGATTTGGTTTTATGACGTGTACTTCAGTTGACAGGTTTTTGTTGGTGTCAAAGAGAGAGACGCATATTAAAATCCAAGTCTATTACCCAATTCCCAATAGAGATGTTGTCTCTTCAGGAATAAATTAATCAACTCATTACTACATCCTGTAGCTATGAGTTACACTGAATACTGAATGTGTCTTTTGTGTGGTTCACTTATCAAATACAGTGGGGAGAACAAGTATTTGATACAGTGCCGATTTTGCAGGTATTCCTACTTACAAAGCATGTAGAGGTCTGTAATTGTTATCATAGGTACACTTCAACTGTGAGAGACAATGTGATTTTCTGAATTTTTGTTTTAGATTCTATGATCTTTAAGTAATTCATTTGCATTTTATTGCATGACATAAGTATTTTATACATCAGAAAAGCAGAACTTAATATTTGGTACAGAAACCTTTGTTTGCAATTACAGAGATCATACGTTTCCTGTAGTTCTTGACCATGTTTGCACACACTGCAGCAGGGATTTTGGCCCACTCCTCCATACAGACCTTCTCCAGATCCTTCAGGATTCGGGGCTGTCGCTGGGCAATACGGACTTTCAGCTCCGTCCAAAGATTTTCTATTGGGTTCAGGTCTGGAGACTGGCTAGGCCACTCCAGGCCCTTGAGATGCTTCTTACAGAGCCACTCCTTAGTTGCCCTGGCTGTATGTTTCGGGTCATTGTCATGCTGGAAGACCCAGCCACGACCCATCTTCAATGCTCTTACTGAGGGAAGGAGGTTGTTGGCCAAGATCTCGCGATACATGGCCCCATCCATCCTCCCCTCAATACGGTGCAGTTGTCCTGTCCCCTTTGCAGAAAAGAATCCCCAAAGAATGATGTTTCCACCTCCATGCTTCACGGTTGGGATGGTGTTCCTGGGGTTGTACTCATCCTTCTTCTTCCTCCAAACACGGCGAGTGGAGTTTAGACCAAAAAGCTCTATTTTTGTCTCATCAGACCACATGACCTTCTCCCATTCCTCCTCTGGATCATCCAGATGGTCATTGGCAAACTTCAGACGGGCCTGGACATGCGCTGGCTTGAGCAGGGGGACCTTGCGTGCGCTGCAGGATTTTAATCCATGACGGCGTAGTGTGTTACTAATGGTTTTCTTTGAGACTGTGGTCCCAGCTCTCTTGACCAGGTCATGCCGTGTAGTTCTGGGCTGATCCCTCACCTTCCTCATGATCATTGATGCCCCACGAGGTGAGATCTTGCATGGAGCCCCAGACCGAGGGTGATTGACCGTCATCTTGAACTTCTTCCATTTTCTAATAATTGCGCCAACAGTTGTTGCCTTTTCACCAAGCTGTTTGCCTATTGTCTTGTAGCCCATCCCGGCCTTGTGCAGGTCTACAATTGTATCCCTGATGTCCTTACACAGCTCTCTGGTCTTGGCCATTGTGGAGAGGTTGGAGTCTTTTTGATTGAGTGTGTGGACAGGTGTCTTTTACACAGGTAACGAGTTCAAACAGGTGCAGTTAATACAGGTAATGAGTGGAGAACAGGAGGGCTTCTTAAAGAAAAACTAACAGGTCTGTGAGGGACGGAATTCTTACTGGTTGGTAGGTGATCAAATACTTATGTCATGCAATAAAATGCAAATGAATTACTTAAAGATCATACAATGTGATTTTCTGAATTTTTGTTTTAGATTCCGTCTCTCACAGTTGAAGTGTACCTATGATAAAAATTACAGACCTCTACATGCTTTGTAAGTAGGAAAACCTGCAAAATTGGCAGTGTATCAAATACTTGTTCTCCCCACTGTAAATTGCGCCCCCCCCCCCCCCCCCCCATTCTCTCTCTGGTAGGATTTTAAACACTACCTTGTTTGAGAGCTGGGAGATCGTGGGGCCGTACCCCTCCTGGTGGGTGTTCAACCTGCTGCTGATCCTGCTGCAGTTCCTGCACTCCTTCTGGTCCTACCTCATAGTGAAGATAGCCTGCCGAGCCATCTCCAGAGGAAAGGTGAGCGACAAGTCATAGGTCCCTCCTCTCTGACCTTCTCCTCCAATGGCTTTTGAGAAAGAGGCGAGAAGAGAGGACGTGAGGAGTCAAGGACATGCAATTAAGTTTCTCCCCCAGGTCACAATGCTAGGGTCCCAAATGGCACTCTAGTCCCTATGTAGTGCACTACTTTTGACCAGGGCCCATAGGGAGTAGGGTGGAATTTGGGAAGCAGATATTGTCATACAGTAATGCTTTGCGAGAGGACCATCTTTACGTAGTTAAATTAATTCTCATTATGTATGGAATTAGAATTTAGTACTACCATGTTACTTTTTGTAATTGTGGATGCAAAGCATTGGGAAAATCTTCACCCTCAAGCTGTGATGTACTGTACCACAGGAGCTAATCACTAAACTGTTTTGTTGTCAATAGCCTTCATTGATTTTACTTTTCTATCCCTTATGCTAACCTTTCCACCAAGGTGGGGAAGTGGAATCCTTTACATGTAAGTAGTAGAATAGAAAGTGAATAAATGTATTTGTGTATTATTGTCACGTGCTATCTCGCTAACAAATCACAATTACAGATTGTTCTGACAAGCAAGCCATCCCTTTTTGTTTCTGACGTTTTCATCTTATTTGTAAAATGGGGGAACCAATAGCAATGGCCAACCGCTTGTACTTCCTCTGTCATGACATCAGATTGTATATGAGCTGTTCTGACAGCCCCTGCAATTTTCCACAGGTGTCGAAAGACGACCGCAGTGACATTGAATCCAGCTCTGACGAGGACAACGGTCCTCCGCCTGCTCCTGTTCAGAAGCACTACAACAGCACCACCAACGGGACCAATAAAGCCCACGGGACCAACGGGTACCTGTCAGCAGGGGCCCCGTGTCCAGACGAACACTGACCGCCACTATGAGACATTTATAAGCACCGGAGCAAAGCTGCAAACACCATTCATAGATACTACATGTGTGCGTGTGCGACATGAACAACATTGCCTGTCTGGTACTGGAAGTGCTTAATAGAAATCTGTGAATGCAGTTCCGTTTTCTGTTTGATTATTTCCATGTTTCCCGTCTCATTTTATTCTCTTTCTCTATATTTGCATCAAACTGCACTCAATGAAATATCAAAGCACTCCTGTTGGTACAGCCCACTCTCTGTTTAGCCAATGAATGAAAGCATTCCACTGTTATGGTGAAAGCATGCTGTTTTTAAAAGTAGTCTTGACTGGCATACTGGGGGGTGGTTAATTATGTTAGTATCTTTGTTATTTATTTTTTTATGGATATGTTGACAATAATTTGAAAACATGTCTCAACTACTTTGTCAGTGTTAAGATTAGTTAATTATGGACCAATCCATAATGCTTATCAGTTCACTATTCCATCAACAGGTAGACACATTACAGTATGAGTCTTTTCACTGGCAAAATGCTAAACACCTGGATTTGCTTTCGATGCTGCAATACCAACACATGCCAAAACTGTGACTGAATTTGTTTTGCTCACAAAGGAATAGTAATGTGGTCCCACAACAATGCATTATGGGAAATGCAAACAAACATTCTCCTTCCAGAAGCTGTAAATGAGATGTCAGTAAAATAATGATGTATGTGTGTGTAAAAATAGGGCCATGCTATATTTTAAATTAAAGCATTTTGTTATAAGTATTCTACAATATTTCTGGTAAGTATTTTTATTAAATGTTCATGGCCCTCTTGGAAGACCGATATAAGGTATTAAGCGATGACTCAATTATAACCCATGACGATATTAAAGATTGCAAGTCAGAAAGTATGTTTGTCGATCTGATTTAATTTCAAATAGCAGGTAGTGTACATACGTATTCTTGTGACAAGCAACTAAGTAATATTGGTAGATTATAGAATTGGAATTTAGTGGGATGTCTTAAATTGACTATGAATGTAAAAAAAAAACTTGAAACTTTGATAACCACTCAAGGTTAAGTGGATAATGAATTGCATCTCATAAATTAATCATGACTGAATCCTTGCAATTAATATTCATTCAACAATGCTTCCGGTTTAAAAAAGAAATGTCATTCATCTTGCTAATGCAGTCTCATACATTATCATTGAAATATAACTAGATATTGTAGTGTATATTCAACTTTATAGTAGCATTTGTTTTTCAGAGAAAAGCAATAGCTCTTCAAGTGCCCATGTAATTTCTCTATTTACTTGTATTGACAAATATGAATTATCCAAGGACACATGGATAGACTAGGAAGTGTATTATGTAAGTCTAATGCAGTATCGTCTTAAGGCTGAGCATTATGGCAATGTATTTACCACCGTCTCAGCTTGATGTGAAGAGATTACATAATACTTTATTGGCAGTATTATAAACGCCTGGGTTTGCTCTGCCTGCGAGAAAGGGAACGTTTTGAAGAGGTAAAGGACTGTACGTTATTTACACTGAACAAAAATATAAACGCAACATGTAAAGTATTGGTCCCATGTTCATGAGCTAAAAAATCCCAGAAATGTTCCATACGCACAAAAAAATATATATATATAATCTCTCAAATGTCGTGCACACATTTGTTTACACCCAACCAACCTCACAACAGCAGACCACGTCTACCGCGTCGTGCGGTCGAGCGGTTTGCTGATGTGAACAGAGTGCCCCATGGTGGCGGTGGGGTCATGGTACGGGCAGGCATAAGCTACGTACAACGAACACCATTGCATTTTATCGATGGCTATATGAATGCACAAAAATACCGTGACGAGCTCCCGAGGCCCATTAAGAGACCCATTTTTTAAAGGTATCTGTTAACCAACAGATGCATATCTGTTCTCTCAGTCATGTGAAATCCATAGAATAGGGCCTAATGAATTTATTTCAATTGACTGATTTCCTAGTATGAACTGTAACTCAGGAAAATCAATGAAATAGTAGCATGTTGCGTTAATATTTTTGTTCATTATATAATGAGGGATACGTGGTGAAAATCGGACCTCTTTGAAATGAAAATGAATGGCCCTCCCTTTCCCCTATATTTTTACACGACCCTCCCTGAACGCTTGTAAAATAAAATAATAATAATAATAATAATTCAAACATAAAGTGGACAGCAGAGAACATGCCTACAATTTACCCTCACTCTTAAGACAGACCAGAGCCATAGATATGCGGTTTCAAAATTAACAAACTAAATAGGTATGTGTAGCTCACCACATGATCTTCAAACCCGACTGGCTAACTCCTGTTTCTAAAGGTTAATTCAAAGGCACTATAGCCTAATAACGCATTTTTAGTTTTTGTATTATTTAATTCAAAGTAATAACATTTTTACTTCATTTTATACAGCCTAAATGCAGGCATGTTGAATGCTCCTGCCAGCCTGTCGCATGTCACAACCGTGTCGGAGGAAACACTGTTCAACTGACAATCGAGGTCAGCCTGCAGGCTGCCCGGCCGCCACAAGGAGGCGCTAGAGCGCGATGAGCCAAGTAAAGCTAAACCCTCTCCTAACCCGGATGACACTGGGCCCATTCTGCGCCACCCTATGAGACTCCCGATTTACAACCAGTTGTGACACAGCCCAGGAACGAACCCAGGTCTGTAGTGACGCCTCTAGCACATCGATGCAGTGCCTTAGACCGCTGCGCCACTCTGTCGGCCCCACAATTGATTTCTTAAATGGTAGGCTATAGCCTGGAAGTGATAATATAATAATACATTTTCTTTCCTTCTTAGGCTACCTTGTTTGCTCCTGACTGATTTAGAGTTAGTATGTTTAAAACCAGTTGAACTGACAGCCGTTTTGCACTGTTTCACTATGGTTTTAGTCATTCCAGCAAGAGGGCAATATTTATTAACGTAGTAATGTTTCCCCACCCTAGAAAGCTATGACCTTTGGCTTTCACCTGGAATTGTTTATTTAGGTCTGACAAAAAAAAATGCTTTTCAACCCATATGATCTAGTACACAATAAAGGTAGAATAAAACTTATACAAATATAATGAATGGTATGATAAAAAACGAATGTGAACGACTACGCCTTTTCATGCTTTATTATATATCCATATATAGTTATAATCTGTTCTAGGAACATCTACCGAAAATATTTCACCGCCTTTATTACCTTACCAAATATACTCTATCATGACATTAGTGATAGTCAAAATCTGTACAATTTGTGACGTCTAAACAACATTTGAGCCCTTTAAACAGCGTGCGTCTGTTACGCGGAGTGGAACAAGGGAACCCAAGAGCAGACTCAGACGAGGTAACTGGGATGAAGTAATCAAGGTATTTATTGGAACACGGGGAAGATGGAGTGCAGGTCAGGGGAAGCTCGGGCGGGTTGCTAGTGACCAGGTGCGGAGGCTGAGGCTGGAGCAAGAGGGATGGAGACAGGGTAAGCAGGTTCGGGGGGGGGGGGGGAATCAAAGGGAGTAGTAGAGTGGGGGATCCAGGACAGAGTAACAGGATGACGAGACTTGGGACAGGAGACAGGGACCAGAGTCGAAGCGGGCAGAACTGTAGCGGAGAGGAAAACAGAGTCAGGCAGGGAAACAGGCACAGCAGGGTAACAGCATCTGAATAGTAACAAAAGCTAGAAGCGTAGACTGACTAAGCAAAGATTACAATCTGGCAGTGTGGAAGTGGCAGGACTGAGTATTTGTAGAGGTCTTGATTATGGAACAGGTTGCAGCTGGTGGAGATCTGCTCTGACTCCAGCACACCTGTCTCCGCCCACACAATCACACACACACACAGAGAGGGAGAGAGCACAGGGGAAGTGTCGGCAGGTCAAGGAGACACACCGGATGGGCACTAGAGGGCGTGGCAGGAGCAGATGTGACAGCCTCCATACTATAGACAAGCGAGAACAGCTATGTAAAGGGCACAATTTTGTCGTTCTGAGCATATGCAATGTGTCTGCCACACAAAATTACTTTACTTATTGCAGGCTTAAGGAAGTGTGTAGGTTGCATTCTTTATTGTAGAGCTATATAAGTTATGTATTTAGATCTGATTGTTCGGACAAATTCAGCGATTGCTCTGCCATGTCTGTATGGTGAAGCAGTTGAGCTGAATACATTTTTTTCTAAGGCCCGCTCCTTTAACATAACTTTGCACTAGTGATATAAATGGATGTAATGATGCAGCTGACCAACAGAGGGAGGCAAATACACGTTTATTCGACAGAGGACGTTGACATGGTCCTAGGAAGGATAGCTGTCTTCTGACTTATAAAACGGTGGGAAATCAATAAAATAAGTCATGTAAACATATACATCTTTTCTTAAGTAATTCTAGTGCCCGATTTTGGGGACTGTCAGCTTAAGAAGATTTAACATGTTGAAATGTCAATTGATAGTGACAGAATCCCACATTATTTCCCAAGCAAAGACCATTTTTTGTCTCCTATAAAAGGTTGTAGCGCAGCCTCTGAATATCATCGAGACAAACCAAAGTTATACCATATGCATCAGTGTCACGTCTTTCCCCGGAATTTTACAGCTTATTTCTAGCATTGCGTACTAAAGCGACGTTATAGATCGCTTTAAATAATCAGGTCCATTAAATGTTTTTATAAATCTTAAGCTAACAAGGGGTAGGCCTATGCTTTTAGCCTTTTTCTTTAACAGAAGCCACAATACCGTTACACGCCCTCTCAATTCGAGCCCTGGTTTTAACTTAACACACCAAGCTCTTCACTGAGACTGATATACAGTATTTAAGGAGTGCATGGTGACTGATGTAATTGGCTGAGAAAATCTATGGATAGTATATAGTTTAGTCTGTCAAACAGGTAGGCCTTCCTCTTATTTCTTGGATAGGAAGGAATAGGCCCCAAAACAAAGCCCTCTTGTTATTAGTAACCTAAAGTCAAATTTAAATGAAGCCTTCTCAAATTAGCCTACTTTCAGCACCCATGCGCTGTCCATATCCGTGGCTGCTACTTCAAAGTAATGTAAGTTAAGTATATTACTCGAATATGGCTGTTGTGAGGTCAATAACTCTGATACATAGCGCCATTATGGACAACGAAACATATTGTTTTTATTCAAATCAATTATAGCAGTAGCCCTCTTACCTCCGTTCCTCCTTTTCATCTTCTCGCTCTCCCTCTCAAACTGAACAGGACAGGACATCAGTTGTCCTAGTCCGGGCGCACAGATATTGAATTTCTTCAGGCACACATCGAGATACTATAATAAGCAACTCATTCTCAAACCCTGAGCAATATGACATTTAATCAATGAAAAATTGCATTACCTTCCCCTGGACTAAATCAAAAATACCAAACTCTCCCCATGACTGAAATTGAAAAAGTATGTCCCTCCCCTATTTTCCCCCAGGTAACAATTGTGTAAATGTTGACCGCTCACTAAAATGAAAAGGGGTTTCATGAATTTTGAATAACTTTGGACAAATTAAGGAATTTGTTGACATGAATTATCATTTGCACATAGTGACAGTGGATGGTTGAGGACATAAATGGTTAAATATTCCAATGGAATTTTCCTTGTGCACTGGTTATATGAGCGCAGGTGATTTCCGCATGAGTGACTTTAGGAGGAGCGTGTTCAAAGTGCAAAGTTAATAAACCACCTTAGACTGAAAATGGTGGACCCTGTGAGCACCTGTGCTGTGAGTACTAACTCTACCTCTTTTCAAAGACTACTTTTAGTCAAGTGTACAAAGAAAATCATTATTTCTCCTTTATATGTTTGTACCATAGGTCGAAACGTTAATGGATTTTCTTCCTAGCTGTGTGTATTACTGTCACTAGAAATAGCCAGTTTGACAACACCATGACTTGTTGAATGTGTTATAGTACAACCTGTTGTACCAAGAGCTGAAGAAGTTCTCAAAAAATGGGGAGCATTTCTGTAAGGAGCTCATGACAGTATTTCAGCAAAGGTATGGTTAATGTCAACTCCTTGAGAATATCGTTTAGTGAGGTCATTTATTAGAAATTGTTATTATGCTATCTAGGATGGGAAAAGTAAAACCCTTTTCAACCTGGACTGCACATATTACCAACTCGGTCATTCACAATTGCATGCTAAGCTCCTAACTTCCGGGTTGAATTTTAATTAGCTGTAGTTACTGTTTCACCTCAGTGTGACAAAAGTAACATCCCTTGATGACACTTATTTGTGACTAGGGCTGAGCTGGAGATCAGTTATGCCAAGGGACTTCAGAAGCTTGCTGGAAAACTCATGAAGGCATCCAAAGGAATGAATGACAAGTGAGTTGGCTCTACCTTCACATTTCTATCACGCAATCTGTAATGCTTCAGCGATCCAGATTGAATAGAGCCCATACTGTAGTGCTCTAAACTCTCTGCATGTTGTTGTTTTTATTCCCATGAAGTTCCACATACCGAGCATGGTGCCATGTATCTGATGACATGTACTCTACAGCAGACACACACAGGTATTACACGCATGACCTTATGGTGGTTTTTTTTATCATATTATGACCTTATTATGAGGCTTTCCTGTAGTAGAGATGTTGCTTGGATATTCTCTATGACTGAGTCTGAGGAATGATACTATTATGATTTGTTTTTCAGAGCACTAGGAAGTGCTTTTCAGGCAGAGGCAATTTTAGAAATTCGACAAGTAATTGAGGAGCACAACAAGAGGAAGAGACCCGTGAGTAATTTGGATCATTTATTCCTACCAACACATCATTCTACACAATTATACATTGAGACATGTTTTTCTTATCCCTTTCTTGAATAGCTTGATAATGTTGTTGAAAAAAACGCGAAACTTGTTGTGACGAACTGGAGCGAACAAATCAAGGTAAGTCTTCCTTAAATTCTTGTTTGGTAAATACATTGTTTGGTTGTTTACATCATTCAAAGAAAATGATTGATTAAGAATATTGTTCAAACATTTTCCCTCACAGATGAAGAAGAAATTGGTTGGATTGACAAGAGAGCATGAGGCCCTGTTCAACTTTGTTAAAAAGAATACACACATTTGCACAGAAAAAGAAAAACAGAAGGTACTGCACTGCAATATTTACTGTAATACTGTCATTGAGAAAGAAAAACAGAAGGTACTGCACTGCAATATTTACTGTAATACTGTCATTGTCACCTTTTGATATGTATGATTAGGAAACAGTTGAAATTCCCAATGTAATAAAAGTTCAAAAAGATGCCATTTCCAACCCCTGAATAAGATTAGGATGATGACCTGTTCTGTCGTTAACTAGATGCTGACCAGACTGACAAAGTCTGCTGAGGCCCAGACCAGAACCGATGAGGAGTACTTCACCATCAACATGGACGGCCATGAAATCAGACTTAAGTGGGAAAACACACTGAAAAACTGCTACCAGGTTCTAACCAATCCCCACACTACATTTCCTCCAAAATAATTTGTATTTTAAAGATATGTACCTTCTCTGACTGTACTGTCGATCTGAAGTGAAGAGGTCAAGACAGGTCACCCAAGAGGTTTTGATGTGCAGAGTTCAGTTGTATTGTAGTCTCCTCTCATGCTGATGTTTGGATAGACCAATTTAGAGATAGTCAGGTTTGAGTGTTGCAGCATCCATAGTGTGCCTGATGGTGATACAGTAACTTTATCATTTCAGATAATCCAGGAGGTTGAGAAACAGCGGATAGAAGTTCTGTGCAACATATTGAATAAATACAACCTCCACATGGCAAGCTTCAGACACACCCTTGTACATGTGAGCATTCTTCCCAAAATGACTCTTAATTACAACCCTGTGACAAAAACCGTATCATTCATTTCTCTTGTATTACTTACAGAGACAGAAACAAATAGAACAAGCCATCCAGAAAGTTGATGTGGAAAAGGATATCCAAAATCTGGTGGTGGAGACCAGTGTAACAGCAGAGGAGAACAAGGCTAAGTTTCTGATGACTGATTATTTTGTAAGGGTCCATTTTGTTCACATAATTAATTGTACAGTACATTTGTATCTGTAAATATTTCTGGTATTAGTTTGATTTTGACCTAAGACATTATACAGTGCCTGACCCTCAATGACTTATGTTAAGGAGGAGGACAGTAAGTCATTGATGGAAAAAGACAGGAGAAGAGATGCCATCAAGTCCAAACTCCAGCGGCTGGGGGACAGTATCGCAAAAACAAAGAAAGACTGTGAAGGTAAGTGTTGAAAAATGAAGCATAGAATTGTACTGGAAATAATACATTTCTGAGTGACACCTTTTCGTTTCACGTCTTCCAACATCCAATTAATAATAGGTCTTGAGAGACTGGTGAAGACCTACTCTGAAAACCCATCGTTCTCAAACACAAATAACCTGGAAGAAACAGAACAGTTGATTGATGAGGTTTTTTCATACAGCAATAGATCCATTTAGAAAATATTATTTGATATTTTTCTGTATAAATTTCCTAGCATTGTGTTAAATGCATTTTCCTATTGGATGTCTACAGACCACTCTGAAACTGAACCTTCTTGAAGCAACTCATTGCAAACTCTCCAGCACATTGGCTGAATTGGAGGGAAAACCTAAGACTTTGCATCGATTCAGTGCCAGTATAACAAAATGGAAAGAAAAGGTAGGTCCATAATCAAAGTGCATTTGTCCGGGCGTTGCACAAGTTCATTGTAGCCTAGATTAATTTACCAACATACAGTATACTGTTTAATCCATATTGTGCATGTTCAATTACATTTAGACAGCACAAACACATCATGGCATATCCTTTTTGATGACACAAAATAGATAAACGTAAGTATGTATGTTACTATACATCCTAACCAGAGTACGATCTGTTTTCCAAGGATTGCGAGCACAGTATTGTTCAGCTGGCCCGTCCAGTCAAAATCAAAAAGACACCGTTCAGATCGCATTTGAGGAGCTCCATCATTTACAAAGGACCCCCTCAGAGTGTGACGTCAGCAGAGGCCTCATCAGTAGAAGTAAACCAAGTCTACACTGCTGTCATCCAAGATACTGCAGCTCCAGGGGAATGTGGCCCTGTCAACGGAGCCATGTCCTTGACTGATGACAAGGAAGGAGAAGGTGACACCCATCCACATATATAATTACAAAGATATACCATTCTGATCTTGCCTATGCGTCATAACAAGAAACACTAACACATAGAAACTTCTCCTTAAGGTGCAGAGTGGTGTAGCATTGGGAAATGCAAAGCTGTTTATGATTTCACATCAGACAGAGATGATGAGTTGAATATGAAAGAAGGTAACGGACAATAAAAATAGGTATGGGAAAAAAATATGAAATTCATGACTATATTTACAAAATAATTTGTTACAGGAGACCTTCTTGACATCTATCAAAAGGAAGACAGCGGTTGGTGGTATGGGATATTGAATGGACAGATAGGCCATTTTCCATCAACCTACATTGAGGAGCTGCCCATGTTTAATGTTGTTGAAACATCAGATGTATGACAGTCAGTGTTGGCGCAAATGGACAGGGTAAAGCATTTATCTTGTTACATGATTAAAGTAATACGTCAATCAACTATGGGGCGGGTGTGTGTACAAAAAGTGTTTATTTAAACCAATTCCAAAATGCCTGATCAAATCTTTGGGCCACTGAAGAACCCCACCAACTTGAAAATTGCACCTAGCCTTTTAAAATGGACGTCATATAATTGAAACATTAATATTACAAACAATGTTGGAGACAAAACACACAGGACATTACTAAAATACGTTAAAATATAAACAGATCCACCTTTTTTTTCACTATTCATGTTTTAGAGCGAGAAATTCTCTCCGGACATTTGCAAGGAAGGCAGAGAAGTTGTTGGTCTCCTGGAGTTTCTGCTCCAAGTGAGCCATGCAATCCAGTGGTGGGTCGCTAGACACAACTGTGGACAAAAATCTGGTTATATCCCATTTCTAGCCATTCATGATAACACTCCTAGATTCCAGAACCATTTGTTACTGTACTGTTCTATACTATTTACTGTACTCACTCTGGTATAATCCTCCTTCGTTGATCCTCAGCATGAAGGTGTATACACATTCCGAGTCTTTTTGGTTGATGTCTCGGAAGATAAACTGCAATTTCTCTCCTTGAATAAAAGAATAACAATTTATTTTAATTCTGTGGTTTAACACTTGGTCAACACTAAAATGTTCAAACGGTAAAATATTACTGCCATTGCCAACAGACTTATTCGCAATTTACCATGAATTTTTCTAATTTCCAATCCCAGCCGACCCTGAAACACCTGCTTGGCTTTGTTGAGATTTTTCAGT
This sequence comes from Salmo trutta, assembly GCF_901001165.1. Lineage (NCBI taxonomy): Eukaryota > Metazoa > Chordata > Actinopteri > Salmoniformes > Salmonidae > Salmo > Salmo trutta. Next base: position 39,762,106 of record NC_042976.1, on the reverse strand, counting down.
CTGTCCTTGTTGGCTTTGTTTTGGGACACAATCACTTAAAAGAAAGGAAAAACAAGGGGACATGTTTGTTTTGGATACTAATCTATTTTAGGACAAAATCTACTATTCCATTTACTGAAAATAGCCTACATTCTTTTTTCTTGGCTTGTTCCACTCGGATCATCTCAATCTTTTCAATGATCTTGCTTTTCTGTACGTTCTTCCCTTCCACTTCAGACAATCTCTTCGCAATGGCATTTCTCTTCTCCACCAATGAGGCATTTTTATTTTCCAGGTCTGGGGGTAGGGGGGACATTGTCTTCAATAATAAAGTATGAGTAGGCTAGTGCCATGGTTAAGGTCAAACTGATTGATAGTGACACTTCACAGGATGTCATGTCATTCCCGGCACAATCTTACCTGTTTTGTATGAGTCTATCGTTTCAAATATTATTTCATCATCCTTGCATTTCTTTGAACACGTATCTGCAGAAAGAGAAGGGAGATTATTATAGCTGTGAATAGACACATTTTAAGCATAATTGACTCAGTAATCATGACGACAGCGTCCAACTCATACCGAGAACAGATCTGACGGTCCTTCGGTGGGTTTGAACCCAATCCATGCCTGTCTCCGTCATCTCAGCCGTTCCCTGAAAAAGCATTTTGTTGCGAATGTCTTCCATTGTGCTACTAAACCAATTCCCAATGTTTGCATCTGTAATGCAGTTCATGATGATCTAGGTGACGGAAATAAAAAACACTGATTAGGTTAGTCGACATTTTGGCAAGATACAGGATGGTTTGTTAAAGCGGTAATCTGCAATTCAAAAAACAACGTGACACCATTCCACTGTTTTGGTAAACTGCTGAGGGATGGGGCTGGATTTGTTTTACCACTTCCAAATTCATAGGCAGAGCTATGGATACATACAAGGGCTAACAATTTTTCGAGGCTATACACAGTGTGTCCCCAAAGTAGTTTATATTTTGGGTTTCTAATGGAGTATTACAGATGAATTAAACTCAAGGCATGTATAAGTTATATTCTTCAAGAATCAAATCAAATTTGATTTGTCACATGCGCCGAATACAACAGGTGTAGACCTTACAGTGAAATGCTAACTTACAAGCCCTTAACCAACAATGTAGTTTTAAGTTAAAAAAAATGTGATAACAAATAATTAAAGAGAAGCAGTAAAATAATAATAGCTATATACAGAGTCAATGCACCGGTTAGACAAAGTAATATGTACATGTAGGTAGAGTTAAAGTGACTATGCATAGATGATAAACAGAATAGCAGCAGCGTAAAAGAGGTGGGGGGGAAGCAATGCAAATAGTCTGGGTAGCCATTTGATTAGCTGTTCAGGAGTCTTATGGCTTGGGGCTAGAAGCTGTTAAGTCTTTTGGACCTAGACTTGGCACTCCGGTACCGCTTGCCGGTCTATGACTAGGGTGGCTGGGGTCTTTGATAATTTTTAGAGCCTTCCTTTGATAACACCTGGTATAGAGGTCGTGGATGGCAGGAAGCTTGGCCCCAGTGATGTACTGGGTCGTACGCACTACCCTCTGCAGTGCCTTGCGGTCGGAGGCTGAGCAGTTGCCATACCAGGCAGTGATGCAACCAGTCAGGATGCTCTTGATGGTGCAGCTGCAGAATTTGAGGATCTGAGGACACATGCTCAATCTTTTCAGTCTCCTGAGGGGAAATAGCCTTTGTCGTGCCCTCTTCACAACTGTCTTGGTGTGCTTGGACCATGTTAGTTTGTTGGTGATGTGGACACCAAGGAACTTGAAGCCCTCAACCTGCTCCACTACAGCCCGTCGATGAGAATGGAGCCGTGCTCGGTCCTCCATCTCCTTTGTCTTGATCATGTTGAGGGAGAGGTTGTTGTCCCGGCACCACACGGCCAAGTCTCTGACCTTTTCCCTAAAGGCTGTCTCATTGGTGTCGGTGATCCGGTCTACCACTGTTGTGTCATCGGCAAACTTGATGGTGTTGGAGTCGTGCTGGCCATGCAGTCATGAGTGAACAGGGAGTACAGGAGGGGGCTGAGCACGCACCCGAGGGACCCCAGTGTTGAGGATCAGCGTGGCGGATGTGTTGTTCCCTACCCATACCACCTGGGGGCGGCCCGTCAGGAAGTCCAGGATTCAGTTGCAGAGGGAGGTGTTCAGTCCCAGGGTCCTTAGCTTAGTGATGAGCTTTGAAGCCACTATGGTGTTGACCACTGAGCTGTAGTCAATGAATAGCATTCTCACATAGGTGTTGCTTTTGTCCAGGTAGGAAAGGGCAGTGTGGAGTGCAATAGAGATTGCATCATCTGTAGATCTGTTGGGGCAGTATGCAAATTAGAGAGGGTCAAGGGTTTCTGGGATAATGGTGTTGATGTGAGCCATGACCGGCCTTTCAAAGCACTTCATGGCTACAGACGTGAGTGCTACGGGTCGCCAGTCATTTAGGTAGGTTACCTTAGTGTTCTTGGGCACATGGACTATGGTGGTCTGCTTGAAACATATTGGTATTACAGACTCAGACTGGGACAGGTTGAAAATGCCAGTGAAGACACTTGCCAGTTGGTCAGCGCATGCTCGGAGTACACGTCCTGGTAATCCGCTTGGCCCTGTGGCCTAGTGAATATTGACCTGTTTAAAGGTCTTACTCACATCGGCTACAGAGAGCGTGATCACACAGTTGTCCGGAATAGCTGATGCTCTCCTGCATGTTTCAGTGTTACTTGCCTCAAAGTGAGCATAGAAGTAATTTAGCTTGTCTGGTAGGCTCGTGTCACTGGGCAGCTCGCGACTATGCTTCCCTTTGTAGTCTAGCTTTGCCGCATCCTACGAGTGTCGGAGACGGTGTAGTACAATTCAATCTTAGTCCTGTATTGACACTTTGCCTGTTTGATGGTTCGTCAGAGGGCATAGCAGGATTTCTTATAAGCTTCCGGGTTAGAGTCCCGCTCCTTGAAAGCGGCAGCTCTACCCTTTAGCTCAGTGCGGATGTTGCCTGTAATCCATGGCTTCTGGTTGGGGTATGTATGTACAGTCACTGTGGGGACGACGTCATGATGGACTTATTGATGAAGCCAGTGACTGACGTGGTGTACTCCTCAATGGCATCAGGAAAGAATCCCAGAACATATTCCAGTCTGTGCTAGCAAAACAGTCCTGTAGCTTAACATCTGCTTCATCTGATCACTTTTCTATGGCCCGAGTCACTGGTGCTTTCTGCTTTAGGTTTAGCTTGTAAGTATATATACTAGAGGTCGACTGATTAAATCAGCATGGCCGATTAATTATGGCCGATTTCAAGATATCATAACAATCGTTAATCTGCCTTTTTGGACGCCGATTATGGCCGATTACATTGCAATCCACGAGGAGACTGCGTGGCAGGCTGACCACCTGTTACGCGAGTGCAGCATCAAAATGACCCTGTGGCTGCAAGGAGCCAAGGTAAGTTGCTAGCTAGCATTAAACTTATCTTGTAAAAAAACAATCAATCTTCACATAATCACTAGTTAAATACACATGGTTGATGATATTACTAGGTTAACTAGCTTGTTCTGCGTTGCATATAATCAATGCGGTGCCTGTTAATTTATCATCGAATCACAGCCTACTTCAACTTCGCCAAATGGGTGATGATTTAACAAAACGCGCATTCGCGAAAAAAGCAGTATCGTTGCAATAATGTACCTAACCATAAACATCAACGCCTTTCTATATACACAAGTATATTTTTTTAAACCTGCATTTGTAGTTAAAATAAATGTATGTTAGCAGGCAATATTAACTAGGGAAATTGTGTCACTTCTCAGTGCAAGCAGAGTGAAGGTATATGCAGCAGTTTGGGCCGCCTGGCTCGTTGCGAACTGTTGAAAGGCCATTTCTTCCTAACAAAGACCGTGATTAATTTGCCCAAATGTTACATAATTATGACATAACATTGAAGGCTGTGCAATGTAATAGCAATATTTAGACTTAGTGTTGACACCCGTTCGATAAATACACACGTATTTCACTGAGAGAATAAACATTTTATTTCCGGATTTGACCATATTAATGACCAAAGGCTCGTATTTTTGTGTTTAATATATTATAATTAAGTATATGATTTGATATTTGATAGAGCAGTCTGACTGAGCGGTGGTAGGCAGCAGCAGGCTCGTAAGCGTTCATTCAAACAGCTCTTAGCAATGCTTGAGTCACAGTGCTGTTTATGACTTCAAGCCTATCAACTCCCAAGATTAGGCTGGAAATACTATAGTGCCTATAAGAACATCCAATAGTCAAAGGTATATGAAATACAAATGGTATAGAGAGAAATAGTCCTATAATAAGTGCAACCTAAAACTTCTTAACTGGGAATATTGAAGACTCATGTTAAAAGGAACCACCAACTTTCATATGTTCTCATGTTCTGAGCAAGGAACTTAAACGTTAGCTTTTTTACATGGCACATATTGCACTTTTACTTTCTTCTCCAACATTTTGGTTTTGCATTATTTAAACCAAATTGAACATGGTTCATTATTTATTTGAGACTAAATTGATTTTATTTATGTATTATATTAAGTTAAAACAAATGTGTTCATTCAGAATTGTTGTAATTGTCAATATTACAAACACATACATACATATACATATATATATATATATATATATATATATATATATATGATTGCACCAGCGCATATGTATATGTGTGTGATTGTACACACACACACACACACACACACACACACACACACACACACACACACACACACAGGTGCAATCAAACACACACCAACGCTCACAAATCACCATTTACTTTGTTGGGACTATTTATTATATTTAACCTGCAGCTCAGTCACTTTTAACCCTGATTACATAGCTACCTTAACTATTACCAGTATCCCTGCACTGCTATTGACATAGTGTATTTTCTTGTGTGTATTTCTTATTATCCGGTGCATTTTTATCTGACTTCGTATCAACAGTTACCGCATTGTTGTAGAGCTTGCAAGTAAGCATTTCACTATTGTTTACATACAACAATGTATGTGTTTATAACTATCATAATAATTTCACTGTAATGAACTCTAGTCAGTCCTTGCATCTAAAGCAGTGCATATGAATATTAGAAGGTTAAGCCCACATTTACCTAGGTGTCTATGAATATTAGAGGTCAGCCCACATTTCCCCAGCCGCCGCATCCCTCAGCTGTCAATCTCAAAAATGTCGTGTCTGCCATTTTGCTGAAAAGCGAATTCCAGAATGTAGTTTTAAACAGAAACTCACGGTTTGTGACACGGATTCCCCTAAAAACAGGCCACATGGATACAGCTACGACCGGAAGTTATTTTTTAGTAGGATCATTTACGCAGCAGGTTGGGAAAAGGGTTTGCGAAAATGCTCTCTAAATTCTTAAGAAAAGTATCTTCGTTGCTGTATCGAAATGGCGTGTTTTTAGCAAATCCCATGTGACGTTAGTTATTGCCATAACACAACACAGCTCAGCTCATTACCAAACGGGTCCATTGCGATTTATGTACAAATATTTTTGGCTATATTAAATACTATGACAACCGATTACCAAATATGGTGAATTTTGTTAACTACCGTGGCAATTTTCGGATGATCCTCGACCAAAGCTTTCGGCAGCTGTTCGCTGTTGTTTTCAAAATTCCGCGCTCACGGAAACAAGGATGGGCCTGTGACGCCACACCGGAAATTGAGTTTTTATCAAAAGTAGTCATTTAAGAAATAAACTCCTGCGATAAAAAATTACAATGTACCGCGTTTATAATGTACGATGTTGAACACTTATGTTCCGCCTAAAACCATATTAAAATAAAAATAATATCAGACACGTTTCCCTGGTTTCCCACAATGCAAAGTTTTGTTTAGTCTCTTGAATTTGCGCCAAGCTGTGACGAATCGATGTCTAACATCACTCTGTTTTAAAAAAAAAATTCAAATAAATGTTAACATTTATTTAACTAGGCAAGTTAGTTAAGAACAAATTCTTATTTACAATGACCCCGGCCAAACCCGGACGACGCTGGGCCAATTGTGCGCCGCCCTATTCAACTCCCAATCACGGCTGGATGTGATACAGCCTGGATTCGTATCAGGGACTGTAGTGGCGCCTCTTGCACTGAGATGCAGTGCCTTAGACCACTGGGCCACTCGGGAGCCCATTCCAAAAATATCAACCTCTGTAGGGCAGGCAAAGCCTGTATCAACATTAGAAAGAAAAAAAGGTTAACATTTTTGTCGAGTTTATATCAAGTCAAATGTTATTGTTGGTCGTGTACACATATTTAGCAGATGTTACCTCGAGTGTAGCAAAATGCTTATGTTCCTAGCTATGCAGTAATAGCTACCTAGCAATACAAAAAAAATACACGCAAATCCCAAAATTAAAAAGAAAGAAATTAAGAAATGTTAGAAAGAGCAATGCCAGAGTCCGGAATAATATATGTATATGATGGTGTGTATAGACATTATGGACAGTATATATTTACATTTACATTTAAGTCATTTAGCAGACGCTCTTATCCAGATAATAGAAAAGCAGTTATATAGGATGAGCATTTACTAGAATACAGTATGTAGTGTGTAAAACAGTATGTAAACATTATTCAAGTGACAAGTGTTCAATGACTATGTACATAGGGCAGCAGTCTTTAAGGTGCAGGGTTTAGTAGCAGGATAGTAACAGTGACTAAAGTTCAGGGCAGGGTACTGGGCAGAAGCTGGCTAGTGGTGACTATTTAACAGTCTGATGACCTGGAGATAGAAGCTCTTTTCCGCCTTCTATACGGTAGGTAGCAGGGCAAAAAGGCCGTGGCTTGGTTGGTTAAGGTCATATCTGCATCAACATACATGTTAAGAAATCATGGTTTATTTTTTTATTTAACCTTTATTTAACTAGGCAAGTCCGTTAAGAACAAATTCTTATTCATAATGACGGCCTACCAAAAGGCAAAGGCCTCCTTTGGGGACGGGGGCTGGGATTTAAAAAAAAATATATAGGGCAAAACACACATCAGACAAGATAGACACCACAACACTACATAAAGAGAGACCTAAGACAACAACATAGCAGCAGCACAATATGGTAGCAGCACAATACATGGTACAAACATTATTGGGCACAGACAACAGCACAAAGGCAAGAAGGTGGAGACAACAACACATCACACAAAGCAGCCACAACTGTCAGCAAGAGTGTCCATGATTGAGTCTATGAATGAAGAGATGGAGATAAAACTGTCCAGTTTCAGTGTTTTTTGCATCTTGTTCCAGTCGCTAGCTGCAGCGAACTGAAAAGAGGAGCGACCCAGGGATGTGTGTGCTTTGGGGACCTTAACAGAATGTGACTGGTTTATCATAGCACCAGCTAAGTCCCTGGAGGTTGTCTGGAAAAAGGGCATCTGGTTGATATTTTTTCAGTTGGTAAAAATAAGAGCAACATTTTTACTTTTGGGCCCCCGAGCCAATAGTGTTTGAACTATTTCAGACAGCATACCTGATTCAACTGGTCAACTAATCATAAAGCCCTCGATTAGTTAATCAGGTGTGGCAGTTCAGAGCTACAACAGAATTGTGAAATGTCTGGGTGTTCCCGAAAAAGAGGTTTGAGAACCACTTATCTTAGGGTTATGGTTAAAATCCAAAACGACTTTTAATAATAAACAATAAAAATAATACATCTAGTAATGTTTTACTTTACTATTAGAAGCCCATTGTTGTTGCAATGTTCAATTAACCCACCAGAGAATCACTGAATGGGAAAATTATGTAATGAATCAGTAAATGGATCCCGGTGGTTCGACTTGTGCATTTGCGGGAGAACACTATCCTCAGAGGTGGATAGAATGGCTGATATTTAACTAATACGAGTAATAGCCTGTGAAAAATGTACACACAATCGTCCTGTAAACAACTTTGTGTAACATGCCTTCAATGCTGCCTGAGGAAGACTACAGTATAAGTTGAAATGTGTTGCAGTTATGCGTCCTGATGTACAATGCTGCTCTGTTCCTATGTATTCTTTTGTAGATATTTTCTATTAATAATTCACTAAAATAATTCAATAAAGTTTATTGCAGCGTTTAATTCACTCGTTGCCGTAGCAGTTGAATGATTTATGATGGTATTTCAAAGACCTCTCTCTCTGTCTGTCTGTCTGTCTCTCTCTCTCTCTCTCACACACACACACACACACACGGTGCTGTAGTTATTTGGGGCAGTTATTGGAGACTGTTTCCACCAAATTTTTTACACTTGTGCTGCCATAATTGGTAAAGGGAGGGAGAGAGTGCATGCAAGTTATGTAACAGTATCCTTATAGATGCTTATACAATCATCATTTTTTTCTGTTTAGGGGACACGTCTTGTTAAATAAATGTTAATCTGACTGTCTCTTGTTTTTAGGATTCTGTTTGGCCAGTGGCCATACTGGTGGGTGCAGGAAACTGTCTTTTACCGGAATAATTCACTCCCTCAGCTGTAGCAGTTCCACATTACCTGTGAAACAGGACCAGGTCAGTGTAATTTCCAGTCTGTCAATCATTATGATCATAAATTCTAGAGATTGAAGGAAACTCAATCATTCAATTTTCAGTTCTTAGATAATTCTATGTAATGGCTTACAAAATGGCACAACTGTCTGATATATTGTTGTGTGAACTTGAATTTTATCTTTGTGAATGTCCTACTTGTATGATAGATAAACAGTGTTTATTTGTATTTATACAACGGTTGGGTCTAAACCTGAATGCTGATTGGTTAAAAGCATATTCCAGCCAGTGTCTATTCCACAAGTTACCACCGGCGAAATCTATAAATGCCTATTTACTCTGTTCCATCTGACTCCGCAATCCACTTTCTCATCAGCCCAGCCAAGCAATTTATAAACTTGAATCCACTATAAAAAGCATCTATACATTCTCACATTACTTTTAGACTAACATTTCATTTTCAACAGCGGAGATTTGTATAAACCTTGCTGTCTGTCTCTCCGACATTTGCAAAACTGTTTTCAATATTCAAATTCGATCTCCAGCTGTCCCATAGTAATGAACGTGAAGGGGTCGGAATGAGACAGACAGGCAGGCAGCATTTCTCAGCCAGTTGAAATCCTGAATTGTTTCAATAATTTTTATGGATATATACAAAGAAATGTCAATTGAAAAAAGATACAACAAAACACAGTGCAGCTAGTTTGCAGTCTTTACAACTTAAACAAATGCAAATGCAGATACTGTTGTTATTCTGGCTGCACTGTTTGATGTTACTGTAAGTTAGCTGTAGTTGGCTAGCTAGCAAGCAAGCGATAAGAACGTTGCCAGCCAGTATGGAACATTTAGAACGAACGACTGGGTCGTTTCCATTTCCAAAATGTTGGTAACCCGTTGTATAAAAGTGATAATGCCCTCAAAGCCGGTGTTTGGAAGATATTGACTTAGTCTCGGGCCTAACAACACCCGTGCCAATACATCCTCCAAACACCAGCTTCTCTGGCATTATCACTTAAAGGCAGTCCTCCCGGTCATGCCATGAGCTCTTCGATTGTCTGGTATATAATGATCACATCAGCACTCAACTTTACCAGAGGCCTTTATGGCAGCTCAACTCTGGGATGCCAGGGGAAGGCACATTTATGAGCATGTTATTTTTATATTGTTTTGTGAAAGAATGTGCACTGTGTGTATAAAACTCATGCTATTTCTATCACATAGACTAACTAGGTAAATCCAGGTGAAAGCCACAATCCCTTATTGAGGTCACTTGTTCAATCCACTTCAATCAGTGTAAATGAAGGGGAGGAGACAAGTTAAAGAAGGATTTTTAAGCCTTTAGACAATTGAGACATGGATTGTGTATGTGTACCATTAAGAGAGTGGAAGGGCATAATGTTTTTTACACTCATTGTATATGGCCATAGAGATCAATTAGGTATACTCAGCCTTGTCTAAGGGTAGTAAGTTGGTGGTCTGTTGATATCCCTCTAGTGGTGTGGGGGCTGTGGTTTGGGTGGGGTTATATTCTGCCTGGTTGGCCCTGTCTGGGGGTATCATCGGACAGGGCCACAGTGTCCCCTGACCCACCCCTGTCTCAGTCTCCAGTATCTATGCTACAATAGTCTATGTGCCGGGGGACTAGGGTCAGTCTGTTATATGTGGTGTAATTATCCTGTCTTATCTGGTGTCCTGTGTGAATTTAAGTATGCTCCCTCTAATTCTCTCTCTCTCCCTCCCCTCCCGGAGGACCTGAGCCCTAGGATCCTACCTCAGGACTACCTGGCTTGATGACTCCTGGCTGTCCATAGTCCACCTGGTTGTGCTGCTGCTCCAGTTTCAACTGTTCTGCCTGCAGCTAGGGAACCCTTACCTGTTCACCGGACGTGCTGTTTTCGACTCTCTCTCTCTCTCTCTACCGCACCTGCTGTCTCGACCTCTGAATGCTCAGCTATGAAAAGCCAACTGACATTTACTCCTGAGGTACTGACCTGTTGCACCCTCTATCACCACTGTCATTATTATTTGACCCTTCTGGTCATCTATGAACATTTGATCATCTTGAAAAACAATCTGGCCTTAAATGGCCATGTACTCTTATAATCACCACCCGGCACAGCCAGAAGAGACTCTGAAGCCACCCCTCAGAGCCTGCTTCCTCTCTAGGTTTCTTCCCAGGTTCCTGCCTTTCTATGGAGTTTTTCCTAGCCACTGTGCTTCTACATCTGCATTGCTTGCTGTTTGGGGTTTTAGGCTGGGTTTCTGTATAGCACTTTGTTACATCTGCTAATGTGAAAAGTGCTTTATAAATACATTTGATTGACTAATCACTTGGCAAATGGAGTTTGTGGAGTACATTGTTTGTGAAAGATCTTGGTTCTACTGTAGGCCTACTTATACCAAAAAGCATGTACAATGACCTGGTGGTTTGTGAAGGGTGTGTCAGCGCTTAGCACACAATTGTATTCGGCATTTCAAGACTGCAGATTAATGGTAAACTACAGCTTCATCCAGAGGTCACATAAGAAATGTTTCAGAGAGAATTTAGTCTCCAGAGAATTGTACCTTATACATACAATTCATCCTTCATGTATACCATTAGATATCCATCAAGTAGATGGTTCAATGTCTTTTTTTTCATCAAGGAAAAGGACAGAAATAAATGAGATGCAACAAAGGGCAACAGGAAAAAAACATTGTTATCGGTCATTTAGGGTTGCAGCACACGCTATCAGCATTACACCATCACTTTCTCAAGGACAACACAAGTTACGTTTCCCAGTGTACGTAGCTTTCCTTTCAAAGGACTGCAATTTGAAACTAATAATGTATCTGTATGAACGAAATAAAATGATTCATCCGTTATGACATGGATTTTCCTATTTGTCAAGAGATCAAACACTAAACATTCAGTCTGTCAAAGGTTAATAAAAGGAAATATATTTTTCTGTAAACAAATGAATGAAAATAAATATTTAAATCTGTGACAGATGATATGATTCATATCAATAATTGTAAACTTCTTGAGAAAAAGCATACATTGGACTACAAATTACTTGAAATAATTACTTTAAAAGTTCCATCTGTTTTGCAAAAATAAAACCCAATTGATCTCTATGGCCATATACAATGAGTATATAAAACATTATGCCCTTCCACCCTCTTAATGGCACACATACACAATCCATGTCTCAATTGTCTAAAGGCTTAAAAATTATTCTTTAACCTGTCTCCTCCGCTTCATCTACACTGATTGAAGTGGATTTAACAGGTGACATCTATAAAGGATTATAGCTTTCACCTGGATTCACCTGGTCAGTCTACGACATGGAAAGAGCAGGGGTTCCTAATGTTTTGTACACTCAGTGTATAATATATTTTAAAAACTCAAGAGACATTAAGGTAATAAATAGTATATCAAGCAAAAATAGCCTTTCCCCCCATGGACTTTTATGGTTTTTTTTCCATAATTACTCTTTCAAAAATGTCACATTTATGTACTTTGGTTAGTGACAAACTCCATTTCCTCATAAAGCATCCCCTCTATAGAACATTTACATCTACTCTGGTTTAGCTGATCGGAGCCCCTGTTGTGACTAGTTTGTAGTAGGCAGCCCTCTTAGCCATGAGTTCCTCATGTGTCCCCCTCTCTATGACAGCACCTTGGGACATGACGGCTATGATATCTGCCGTCTGGATGGTAGACAGTCTGTGGGCAATGACAATGCAGGTGCGTCCACGTCTGGCCTCATCCAAAGCCGCCTGCACTGTCTGTAGTTGGAAAACACAGTGTTAAAAATAAGCTCAGTTGGGTGTGTTTGTTTTCATCATAAGGACATTCTATATTCTCTCTGATGTAATACAGTACATGGCATGCTAAGAAAATATCTAAGCAAATGCATCATTGTGCTGTGGATAGAGTGATTCATCTGATAGAAAGGATAATCAAGAGGTGATATATATATATATATATATATATATATATATATACTGAACAAAAATAAAAATGCAACATGTAAAGTGTTTCATGAGTTGAAATAAAAGATCCCAGAAATCTTCCATATGCACAGAAAGTGTATTTCTCAGAAATTTTGGCCACAAATTAGTTTACATCCCTGTTAGTGAGCATTTCTCCTTTGCCAAGATAATCCATCCACCTTACATGTGTGGCATATCAAGAAGCTGATTAAACAGTATGATCATTACACAGGTGCAGCTTATGCTGGGGACAATAAAAGGCCACTCTAAAATTTGCAATTTTGTCACACAACACAATGCCACAGACATCTCAAGTTGAGGGAGCGTGCAATTGCCATACTGATTGCAGGAAGGTCCACCAGAGCTGTTGCCAGATAATTTTGTGTTAATTTCTCTACCATTGGCCTCCTCCAACGTCGTTTTAGAGAATTTGGCAGTACGTCCAACCGGCCTCACAACCCCAGACCACGTGTAACCACGCCAGCCCATGACCTCCATATCCGGCTTCTTCACCTGCGGGATCGCCTGAGACCAGCTGCCTGAGACAAGCTGCCTGAGACCAGCCACCCGGGCAGCTGATGAACTGTCAGAAACAGTCTCAGGGAAGCTCGTCTGCTCGCTCGTCGTCCTCACCGGGGTCTTATCCTGACTGCATTTGGCATCGTAACTGACTTCAGTGGGCAAATGCTCACCTTCGATGGCCTCTAGAACGCTGGAAAAGTGTGCTCTTCACAGATTAATCTCGGTTTCAACTGTACCGGGCAGATGGCATACAGCGTGTATGGCGTTGTGGGCGAGCGGTTTGCTGATGTCAACGTTGTGAACATTGTGCCCCAAGGTGGCGGTGGGGTTATGGTACGGGCAGGCATAAGCTATGGACAACGAACACAATTGCATTTTATCGATGGAAATTTCAATGCACAGAGATACCATGACGAGATCCTGAGACCCATTGTCGTGCCATTCATCTGCCGCCATTACCTTATGTTTCAGCATGATAATGCACGGCCCCATGTTGCAAGGATCTGTACACAATTCCTACTCACCAGACATGTCACCCATTGAGCATGTTTGGGATAGTCTGGATCGATATGTATGACAGCGTGCTTCAGTTCCTACCAATATCCAACAACTTCGCACAGCCATTGAAGATGAGTGGGAAAACATTCCACAGGCCACAATCAACAGCCTGATAAACTCTATGCGAAAGGAGATGTGTCACGCTGCATGAGGCAAATGGGGGTCACACCAGATACTGACTGGTTTTCTGATCCACGGCCCTACCTTTTTTTGAGGTATATGTGACCAACAGATGCATATCTGTATTCCTAGTAATGTGAAATCCATATATTAGGGCCTAATGAATTTATTTCAATTGACTGATTTCTGTATATAAACTAACTCAATAAAACCTTTGCAATTGTTGCATTTATATTTTTGTTCAGTGTACATTGGTCTGGTCTATGGGTACCTTTTCACTCTCTGTGTCCAATGCAGAGGTGGCCTCATCCAGAAGCAGGATCTTAGGGTTCCTGATTATTGCCCGAGCGATGGCGATGCGTTGTTTTTGCCCTCTGGAGAGCTGGGAGCCCTGGGCGCCAACCTGAGTCTCATATTTCTGCCAGAGTCAAAGATAACACAGGAATGTCTAGTACACTACTTACAATATGAAGAGAACAGTATCAGAAGAAAATATCATGTTCCACCACAATAACATGTTTAATTTTTTACATTCTTCACAGTATAAAAGGAAGTTGGATAGTATGACATAGAAGTATTACAAAGATAGTATAATTTCACTTCCTTTACTCACATCTGGCAGAGTCATCACAAAGTCATGGAGATAAGCTTTCTTTGCAGCATCAACAATCTCCTCCATGCTCATGTTCCTGGTGTTATCACCATACTGTATGTTTTCAGCAATACTGCAGTCAAACAGCACTGGCTCTTGGGAGACGATGCCAATCTGAGCCCTCAGGAAGGGCACGTTGACAGTGTGTGATGGACGGCCATCGATCAACTGAAATGGGAACAAGGAAGTGTTTATTGTAAATACAAATAATAGTAATAGACTATGGCAGGCACTGTGGGTACACTTGATACATTGTACCTGTGATTCCATCTACACTGAGTGTACAAAACATTAAGAACACCTTTCCATGACATAGGCTGACCAGGTGAATCCAGGTGAAAGCCATGATCCCTTTTTGATGTCACTTGTTAAATCCACTTCAATCAGTGTAGATGAAGGGGAGGTGACAGGTTAAAGAAGGATTGTTAAGCCTTGAGGCAATTGAGACATGGATTGTGTATGTGTGCCATTCAGAGGGTGAATGTGCAAGACAAAAAATGTAAGTGCCTTTGAATGGGCTATGGTAGCAGGTGCCAGGCGCACACGTTTGTGTCAAGAACTGCAACGCTGCTGGGTTTTTCACATTCAACAGTTTCCCTTGTTTATCAAGGTGTTCCTAATGTTTGGTATATTCAGCATGCATGGAAGATAAGGTAAAGCACAGGAGGTTGGTGGAACCTTAATTGGGGAGGACGGGCTTGTGGTAACGGCTGGAGCGGAATTAGCGGAATGGTATCAAATACATCAAACGCATGGTTTCCATGGTTTCCATGTTGTTGTTGTTTTTACGCCACTTCATTTGCTCCGTTCAAGCTGTTGTTATGAGCCGTCCTCCCCTCAGCAGCCTCCACTGAGGTAAGGTCATGTAAATGAAGTTGGCTCTGGTCTGGGGACTCACCACTCTGCCCTCATCTGGATCATAGAACCTCTCCAACAGCTGCACACTAGTGCTCTTCCCACAGCCACTACAGCCCACAAAGGCCAGGGTCTGGCCCGGTTTCACAGACACCAGTAGTCCGTTTAGCACCTGGATGTCAGGCCGGGTTGGGTATGTGAACTTGCAGTTGATGAATTCTAACTCCCCTTTGAAATCATCCTGGAAGAGGGCATGGCATTATTACACACCAACATGTTTGATGTCAATGTGAATAATGATCCTTTTCCACTTGCACTGAAAATGTCTGATTGAATAAACAATGATGTTTTTCTCACCCATTTCTCCCCATCTATCTGACTCATGCTGATTTTGGGGACTCGGTCCAACAGTTTAAAGAACTGGGCAGCTGCAATCTTGGCTTTGGCATAATCTGGGGTGAATGAGGAAGCTTTTCCCAGTGCCGTCCCACTGATCACAATGGCAGAGATCACTCTGGGGATATGCACAACACATTGTCATTTGTTTGATAATACAGTAAGCTTTTAGGACAGTTTACAGCTTAAATGGGTGTGTTTTTGAAAATGTACAGTAAACATGATGATGACTTATATGCAGTATTGTTATTCACAGGTTTTCTGTATGTCACTGTAAATACTACATGCACAACATTCAGCAAAACAAAGAAATGTACCTGAAGACCACCAGGTAATGTAATCTTTCAGAGCTGACCAGATATCCTCCATATCTAAAGGAGGCGGCGTACGCCATAAAGATAACACACTGAGCAAAGGCAAAACAGATGCCGTAGATGTTTGCCTTCTTCTTGGCAGACTTATACGGAGCCTCCAGCTGCTGTTCATATGTGTCCACAAATGTGCTCTCCTTGCACAGCCCTGCGATGGTCCTGATGTTGGCTAGAGCCTCGCTGGACACCTGTGCGAGAGAAGGCAGATTGTCAAGTCTCTAAATCACTACAGTGAATAACACTCTCTGGACCAGTGCCTCGTACGAGGTCCTTTCATTTGACAGAAATGTTCAAACAACCCATTTAGGGACCATTATTGAATTATCTTCAAATCAAACCAAATGCGCCGAATACAACAGGTGTAGACCTTACAGTGAAATGCTTACTTACAAGCCCTTAACCAACAATGCAGTTTTAAGAAAAATAAGTGTTAAGTCAAAAATAGACAGGTAAAACATTTAAATAAAGTAACAAATAATTAAAGAGCAGCAGTAAAATAACAATAGCGAGGCTATATACAAGGGGTACCGGTACAGAGTCAATGTCCGGGGGCACCGGTTAGTCAACGTAATTCAGGTAATATATACATGTAGGTAGAGTTCTGGGTAGCCATTTGATTAGCTGCTCAGGAATCTTATGGCATGGGGCTAGAAGCTGTTAAGAAGCCTTTTGGACCTAGACTTAGCGTAGAGAAAACAGTCTATGGCTAGGGCGGCTGAAGTCTGACAATTTGTAGTGCCTTCCTGTGACACCACCTGGTATAGAGGTCCTGGATGGCAGGAAAGTTGGCCCCAGTGATGTACTGGGCTGTACTCGCACTACCCTTGCGGTCGGAGGCTGAGCAGTTGCCATACCAGGCAGTGATGCAACCAGTCAGGATACTCTGGATGGTGCAGCTGTAGAACCTTTTGAGGATCTGAGGACCCATGCCAAAGTTTTTCAGTTTCCTGAGGGGGAATAGGCTTTGTCGTGCCCTCTTCACGACTGTCTTGGTGTGTTTGGACCATGATCATTTGTTGGTGGTGTGGACACCAAGGAACTTGAAGCGCTCAACCTGCTCCACTACTGCCCCATCGATGAGAATGGGGGCATGCTCGGTCCTCCTTTTCCTGTAGTCCACAATCATCTCCTTTCTCTTGTTGTTGTTGTCCAGGCACCACACGGCCAGCTCTCTGACCTCCTCCCTATAGGCTATCTCATCATTGTCGGTGATCAGGCCTACCGCTGTTGTGTCATCTGCAAACTTAATGATGGTATTGGAGTCGTGCCTAGCCATGCAGTCATGAGTGAACAGGGAGTAGAGGAGGGGACTGAGCACGCACCCCTGAAGAGCCCCCGTGTTGAGGATCAGCGCGGCGGATGTGTTGTTACCTACCCTTACCACCTGGGAGTGGCCCGTCAGAAATCCAGTTGCAGAGGGAGGTGTTTAGTCCCAGGGTCCTTAGCTTAGTGATGAGCTCTGAGGGCACTATGGTGTTGAACGATGAGCTGTAGTCAATGAATAGCATTCTCACATAGGTGTTCCTTTTGTCCAGGTGGAAAAGGGCAGTGTGGAGTGCAATAGAGATTGCATCATCTGTAGATCTGTTTGGGCGGTATGCAAATTGGAGTGGGTCTAGGGTTTCTGGGATAATGGTGTTGAAAAGCACTTCATGGCTACAGACGTGAGTGCTACGGGTCGCTAGTCATTTAGGCAGGTTACCTTTGTGTTCTTGGGCACAGGGACTATGGTGGTCTGCTTGAAACATGTTGGTATTACAGACTCAGTCAGGGACAGATTGAAAATGTCATTGAAGACACTTGCCAGTACACATGCTGGTAATCCATCTGGCCCTGCGGCCTTGTGAATATTGACCTGTTTAAAGGTCTTACTCACATCGGCTACGGAGAGCGTGATCACACAGTTGTACGGAACACAGTTTTAGTGTTACTTGCCTTGAAGCGAGCATAGAATTAATTTAGCTTGTCAGGTAGGCTTGTGTCACTGGGCAGCTCGCGGTTGTGCTTCTCTTTGTAGTCTGTAATAGTTTGCAAGCCCTGCCACATCCGACGAGCGTCGAGCCAGTGTAGTATAATTCAATCTTAGTCCTGTATTGACGCTTTGCCTGTTTGATGGTTCGTCACAGGGCATAGCGGGATTTCTTATAAGCTTCCCGAGTGGCGCAGCGGTCTAAGGCACTTTATCTCAGTGCTTGAGGTGTCACTACAGACACCCTGGTTCGAATCCAGGCTGTATCACAACAGCCCATGATTGGGAGTCCCATAGGGCAGCACACAATTGGCCCAGTGTTGTCCGGGTTTGGCCGGTGTAGACCTTCATTGTAAATAAGAATTTATTCTTAACTGAGTTGCCTGGTTAAATATACTGTATATATATTTTTATTCAGTTCCACTCTTTGGAAGCAGCAGCTCTACCCTTTAGCTCAGTGCGTATGTTGCCTGTAATCCATGGCTTCTGGTTTGGGTATGTACATACTGTCACGCCCTGATCTGTTTCACCTGTCCTTGTGATTGTCTCCACCCCCTCCAGGTGTCGCTTATTTTCCCCAATCTATTTATCCCTGGGATTCCTGTCTCTCTGTGTCAGATCGTCTTGTATTTTTGTCAAGTCAACCAGCGTGTATTTCCCGTTCTCCTTTTGCGATTCTCTTTTTGATAGTCTTCCCGGTTTTGACCCCTGCATGACTCTGGACTACTTTCCTGTCTGCCTGATCATCCTGCCTGCCCTGACCTTGATTCTGTCAGCCCTTCGGTAACTCTGAACTGGTTTTGACCCTTTTTCCTGTCCATGACATTCTCTTCCCTTACCCTATTGGATTATTAAATATTGTAAGACTCCAACCATCTGCCTCCTGTGTCTGCATCTGGGTCTCGCCTTGTGCCATGATACATACAGTCACTGTGGGGATGGCGTCATTGATGCACTTATTGATGAAGCCAGTGACTGATGTGGTCTACTCCTCAATGCCATCGGAAAAATCCCGGAACATATTCCAGTCCTGTAGCTTAGCATCTGCTTCATCTGACCACTTTTTTTATTGACCGAGTCACTGGTGCTTCCTCCTTTAGTTTTTGCTTGTAAACAGGAATTAGGAGGATAAAATTATGGTCAGATTTGCCAAATGGAGGGAGAGGGAGAGCTTTGTACACGTCTCTGTGTGTGGAGTAAAGGTGGTCTAGAGTTTTTTTTTTTTCCCCCTCTGGTTGCACATTTAACATACTGGTGGAAGTGAGGTAAAACGGATTTTAGTTTCCCTGCATTAAAGTCCCCGGCCACTAGGAGTGTCGCCTCTTGATGAGCATTTTCCTGTTTGCTTATGGCCGTATACAGCTCATTGAGTGCGGTTTTAGTGCCAGCATCGGTTTGTGGTGTTACCGATAATAGGGTGTTTAACTCACCTGTCCTGCTGCTTCCATTGCCTTCTTATCCTCGTTTGCGAAACCTGTCAGCATTTTGGCTTGGAAGACCCCAGACAAGCCAATAAGTGGTAAAAAGCAAATCACTACCAAGCTTAACTTCCAGCTAAAGGAGAACGCAATGATGAAAGACGCTCCGATGTTGGTCAAGGAGTTCACAATCATTCCAATCTGCGATCCAGTTGCCTGCAGTGAAAATACAATTAATTCTCCAAGCTCATTTCATAAACAGAAATATATACAGTGAGGCACAAGGAAATATTTCAAAACTACCCCTTTGGATCATCTCATAATTTGTTAGAAACGGTTGTAATGGGTTCCACGGTATGTGTCCCTGACACTCACCCCCTGGACCATGGAGGCGTCGGTGGCCAGCCTGGTGGTGAGAGCTCCAGGGCTGTTCCTGGGGTCATCAAACCAGCCTACCTCCTGTTTCAACATGGCCTGGAAGCCCACCTTCCTAAGCCTGCGGGTCAGGAGTTCCCCAGACTTCCCAAATGCATAGCCCTTAAACAGAACAACAGTGTTCACACAGATTACTAGGGCCTATCGTCTGAATCACAGGAGGCTGCTGAGGGGAGAATGGCTCATAAGAATGGCCGGAACGGAGCAAATGGAATGGCATCAAACATCTGGAAACCATGTATTTGACACCGTTCCACTCATACCGCTCCAATCATTACCACAAGCCCGTTCTCCCCAATTAAGGTGCCACCAACCTCCTGTGGTCTGAATGTTAGCATCTTACTATGGAATGTAACAGCTTGATGTGCAGTACAATATAGCTACCTGTAAGAACTGAGAGAAGAAACTTGTCACTGCCACAGCGCAGAACAGGATACATATTCCATTGATCTGTGCTCTCTGTTCATCCAAGTCACGTATAGAGAACGTCTGCAAATCAAAACAACAATATGGACGGAATGAAATACATTTAATGGAACAGCAACACCAATAAGTGTCACTACCAGCCCAGTTAATATGAAAATACATTCTGAACATAGGCTTGATATGTACATAATCTATAGCCTCTCACCCCAAGGATCTGGCTGAATAAGATGGCATAGATTGGATTGACGGAGCCGTTGATGGCAGCTCCTATAGATCCCAATAGCATGTAGGGCCACTCTGACTTGTTGTACTTCAGGATTCGAGCCACAGGTGCTGGCTCCACACGTTCCTCTGCTTCCTCCTTGGAATGTTGTGGGAATATGCTGTATGAGGGACACTCATTTCTCTCAGAAATTAGGAGGGAAAATTGAATAAAGTACACTAATACAAAACTGATAATACAAGGCTGCTTATAGAATGACCTCAATACCTTTGACCTTTGAGGTTCTATCTCGTTTTCCATTATGGCAAGGAAGTTGTCTGATTTAATTCTGATA
This sequence comes from Salmo trutta, assembly GCF_901001165.1. Taxonomy (NCBI): domain Eukaryota; kingdom Metazoa; phylum Chordata; class Actinopteri; order Salmoniformes; family Salmonidae; genus Salmo; species Salmo trutta. The sequence continues at coordinate 39,741,348 of NC_042976.1, read as the reverse complement.
CTGCCAGTTATGGCATCGGGGATGAGTTCGTTTGATAGCTGGGTGTGAGATCGCAGGCGAAGAGATTGCCTTTAGGATAAAGAGTGAATTACAAAGGCTTTACAAATTAGCTTTGCTGAATCATTGTTAATCATAAGCAGTGTCACAAGCCTGTTCTGACATGACCATTAGGTTTACCTCAACCCAGATTCATAGCTTCCTCGACTGAAACTCTGGATTTCTTCCTCAATGGTTTCATTGTCCGGGCCTAAAATTGAAAATGAACATGTTATTTTTATCCATACAGATAGACTCTATCAAAAGTGAACAATTAATTATTATGAATTGCTCTTTATGTCAGACCTACCTTTGTTTGTTTTGTCACTGGGCATGTCATTTCCTTGGTTCTGAAGGGTAACGAGAGTAAAGTAGACCCCCTTCTTTTCTACAAGATCATTGTGTGTACCGCTTTCCACTGCCCTTCCGTGCTCAAAGCCAATAATGACATCAGCGTTGCGGATAGTGGAGAGGCGGTGGGCGATGGTAATGGTTGTCCTGCCCATCCGAGCCTTCAATCACAGACATGATCCGTTTTGTAGTTGAAGTAAACATTACAACATGGGCAGACCATGATTTAAAATTGGAACAAATATTCAAAGCACTGACTTTGTGGTGATATAATGATTGATCGATTTTGTCTTGGAGTCACCCACCTTGTCAAGTGCCTCTTGTACAATGGCCTCACTCTCGTTGTCCAGAGCCGAGGTAGCCATGTCCAGCAGCAGGATCCTGGGGTTGCGGATCAGAGCTCGGGCAATAGCGATCCTCTGCTTCTGTCCTCCACTCATCTGACCACCACCCTCACCCACCAGTGTATCAAACCTCTGTATAACCACAAACAAACATTTTCTCATTCTGACATTTCAGTGTGTTTCTTGTATCAGAGTAATACACCATATTTATTTGCTAAAGGTGTGTCTGTGGTACCTGTGGGAGGTCCATGATAAAGTTATAGGCGTTAGCCTCCTTGGTGGCCTGGATGATGTCGTCCATGGTGACCCCAGGTCGCCCGTAGCGGATGTTGTCAGCGATAGTTGTGGCGAACAGCACTGGCTCTTGCTCTACTATACCAATCAGAGAGCGAAGCCACTGGATGTTCAGGCTGCGGATGTCATGGCCATCCAAAGTCAACTATAAATGAGAAGCATTATGTGCATCAAACACAATAACATCTTGTACTGGGCTTTAGTCATACGTTTTGTGTCCCAACCATATTGCTGTAATAATGTGATAGTAAACATAGGTGTATCTTCTGAGCCTTATTACCATTCCTTCCTTGGGGTTGTAGAATCTCTGAAAGAGTTGAACTGTGGTGCTCTTCCCTGATCCGCTTGGCCCAACAAAAGCTGTGGTTTCTCCTGCTCTGATCAGCATGCTCAAAGAATCTAAAATCTAAGTAAACAGATGGTGGTTGTACATTGAGATATCTTTTGGGGATGATTTGAAGTTAAAGAAAGTGAGCGAAGAGGGTTTACCTTCACATCTGGCCTAGAGGGGTAGTTGAATGTGACGTTGTGGAATTCAATGTCACCCTTGACCTTGTCTAGTTTGTGGCCCTCCTCTGAGAAACAATCGATTTCTGGCTCCTGAAAGTGAACAGATTTAGAAAATACTTCATAACTGAAATGTAATTGTTCTTAGTTCATATATTTTCTAAAATTCTGGCCTTACCCGGTCAATGGTATCGAAGATGGTCTTGGCTGCAGCTCGACCTGAGGCGAAGGCTTCCAGGCATGGTGAGGCCTGACCCAGGTTCATAGCTGCCATGAGAACTCCAAAGAATACCTGGAGACAAAAATACAAAAGACATCCTTACATTTTCACCACTCCTATTATTACATATTGGATACATATTATTTGATCATGTGAGTTGCCATACCTGGATAAGAGTGCCAGGGGATAGCTCTTTGGTTTCGATGACCAGTTTTGAGCCATACCAGAATGCCAAAGCATAGCAGAGGAAGATGATACACCACAGGTATCCTTGAAACACTCCAATGATCGTCCCCTTTTTCACACCCCAGTTCTGAGCCTCAATAAGGTTTTTGTCATACCTGTTCAAATGTGAAATGCATATTTATAACACATTTTCAAGTGCCAAGTCAGCAGGGAAGGGAAGGTTCATTTGACCAGTGTCTCACAGCAAGAAAATGATCCTGCAGCAACAGGAAATGTGAATTATTGTGTGGATTATAATTAATTGACATTTTTGTAGGGGTTGTTTTAAAGTGGAAATGACTTTTTGAAACCTTCAATACACTACAAGTTTGCATTTCCTGCTGCGCAGCATATTTTCTGCAACAGGGTGATCAAATTAAGATCCTACATCTGTACAGTATTTCAAGTTACCTTTCAACCTCCTTGTCCTCCCCTCCAAAGGCTGCCACTGTTCTGATGGATGACAGTACCTCATCAGCTACTGACCCTGCCTTGGCATAAGCCTGGAGCTCCCGACCTGTCAGTCTGGCAACAGCCTGAGGAGTGAACGAGTGGAGATGACAGACTGGTTTGTCTGGTTTATCTATAGCACATTTCACACATCACAACGTCACAGAGAATACAGAGGTGGTGTGAGACTACTAAGGTGGTGTGAGACCTCACTAACAGACTCAGAGGCTGTTACAACAGAATGAGTGACCATCATCAAATAAAGTGATTTAATACATTGACTTCAACCCATCTCACCATGGCCATTAGTCCAGCAGCAAGTCCTATTAGTGGGCTTACTGCGATGACCACCAGGGTCAACTTCCATCCTCCAATGAACCCCACCATGAATCCGAAGGTGAAAGTGGAGATCCTCTCGATGAAGATAGACACCTGGTCAGCTATCGCATTGTTGATCTTGTTGATGTCGCTGAGGTGAGAGAACAAGTTCAATCACACAATTGTTGTGGTCCGATTAGAATGTGTCAAACCCAAAATGTAAGGGTTATTTATAGAAACATCTTCCAAACATGCCCTCAATCATTCACACATCTCTGTAGAAAATAATCCATGGGTTTCGGTCTTACTCTGATATTCTGGTGTTTAATTCTCCAACTGAATTGCAGTCAAACCAGCCAATCTCCATTCGCATCACTTTCCTAAAGTAAGTCTTCCTGATTCTCTGGATCTGTCTGGCAGCAGCAGACACCCAGAGGGCAATCTACACAGAGCAGGATTGAATGCATGTTTAGAAATACCGGTCATAGATTAAGAAGGTTAAGGTTGCAAGACTCAATGGAGAGAAAGCATTTTGAGCAGGAAGTTTAACCCACTTACTTGGAAATAGCTAACAATCAAGACTCCTAATCCAATACCAACATAGTAATATGCAAACATGGTCATCTGTGCTTCGATATCCACCCTGTAAAAAAAATGGATGCTTAGCTGGACTGTATATATTTTTGTAAACATTTTGGGATCCATAACCCATTCCATTCTAATCAGGACCTTCAGCATCAGCCTGGACAGTAATATGAATAGATCGACATGGAAAACCTTGACGCAGGAGTAAAATAAAGTCCACAATAGAAAAGTGTCAACTCACCCACAGAAGACCGTTGTGTTCTCTGCTATTTCAAATATGGAGCCATTGATCCAGGTGATGGTGTTGTTAATGCAGGTTTTGTTGGGGTCTGCCAGTTCTTGGACCTCTAGCTCGTATGCCACAAAGGTGTTTGTCATCATGCCATACACCAAGAGCATGAGAGGGGAGGCTGCCCCGTGGACTAGTGCGCATAAGCCCCCCACTACCATCATCAGTGTGTCCTTCCATGTTGCAAATCGAAACTGGATCAAATAGATAGGTTACATCATTTTTCCAATAAAAGGGAATATAATATTGTGCAATCGTAGCAAAAACAGTCATTATTAATCACAATTAATAATAATTCATAATATCTTAAGGATAAAAATATAAATACCAGTTGAAAGAATCCAACATCCAATAACTTTTCTTTTTTCTTTCCATCTCTGCAATCAAAACAATCAAATGATGATCAAAGTTGATCTGATACTTTCATGATGATAGAAGTGTATAGCGGTATGATAGATATTATGCTAAGAAGAACCAAGTTACAATTGGAAGAGTTTTGTGAAAAGTACCCATATAGGAAAAAAAGTGTTGAGGAAAATAAATAAGATACGGTCAAATTTCATTTGTGAGGTTCTTTCAACTGTGAATGAGGGCAATAATGCAATGAACGGAATGTAGTTTACTTGAGTATGAATCAAATGTTGTTATTTGAAAAGTAAAAAAGAAGAAAAAAGAAGCTACTGTTATTTCAATTCCAATCAAAAACAGACACTTACCCTTTTTCATTCTCTGTTCAAAAAGAAAGGTCAAAGTTCAATTGAAACTTGAAGAAGAGCGCTACAATATGATTTCAATTCTTACTGGGGCATAATCATGTTAACATTATGATATTTGTGGTATAGCAGGAAGAAATGGGACACGTACCTTCTTCTTCTCTGTCTGGTGTTGTATGGCAATATTCTTTGTTAGTGTCCTCCTGTAGAGAAGTGACCTTTTTCAAGTAAATAGGATCCTTCATTTTTGTAGCTTTAAATCGGACAGGAACGTCCTCGCTGGGTCTAATGGGAGAGAAGGGTCATTTTAGCTCACGGTCTTCTTTACAAACATCCGCAAAAATACATTCACAGTCTGGAGTGAACTGTCTGTACTGCCACCCAAATGTAACTTCTATGGTAACACATTTTGTGGGATTTATAAAAATTTTTTATAACAAAACAATCTTAACATCTCTGGAATTCAATGTTGTGATATCTATTTGTCATGACTATAGACGGTACAATACTGGGAATCAGGACTTTTGGACTATGAAGGACTTGATGACAAGTAGTGACAACACCATTAGAGCCATATAATAAGTCCTCTATTACATAATATGGACAAAACATTTGATCATTGAAAGTCATATTATTGAATAGAAAAACCATAGAATGAATAGGATCTCTGTAAGAAAAAACATTGTTTAAAAGGACTAATTCTGAAATGTTTTTTTTAAAGATATACACATGTAAATTACAGTACATGGATGGAAAAACAAACTCACACAGAAAAGATCAGTTTAGAGAGTTACTAACAAGTTCAACACATGTATGACTCATTTCTTATCAGAATAAAGAGCATTATTACCATAATACAGAAGAAAATGCAAGCAAAATAATATGTAGCTATGGAAATATCCAATATATCTACCATGAAGATCCACTTCAGCTACGCAGAATAATCATTTCTCATATATGCTTTCCTCCCTATCTTACTATAGAATGAAAAGCAAACTATAGTGTACCTGTTTTGTCTTCCTGTCAAGGACTCCTCTGATATCCTAGCCATTTGGTCACTACCAACAATAAAGAATCCCTCCTACCAGAGGAAAATCCTATCTTATTCTCAGGCTACGCCTTTCCCACTATCTCCCCTTCCATTAGACTGATAAGAGTTCTATCAGCATTATGTCTCTAACTAAGGAGCTTTTGTGAGGCAAAGGTACATTCATCCAATCAATGAGTTAATATAAGTTAATGCGTTTAACCATGCATTGATTAATATGAGCATTACTCCACACCTGTCTGACAATTTGTTCTCTTAGAAAGATTCAGGTGTGCAGTATGTGCTGTATTTTTATAAATACATTTAAATAAACTTGAAGTTTATTTAACTTGAATAATGAAGTACATGGCTTGCTTCAAATTCACCAAATATCTGAATTACATGTTTAAATATGCCTCTTGAATAATATGGAAGGAATGTTCAATGAGATGGAAAATATGACTGCAGTAAACGTAAATTATATTTTAAATTATATCGTAAGTCAACAGTTGGATTGTTGAAAGAACTTGTCCTGTTCCAGTGATAGGTGTGGATCACCTGGATGTCAACAGCAGAACGTTGTAAAATGATTGTACTGACTGACCTAAGGTCGTTAGTCTGTACAGCTAATTCCCCCAGAGCCACCATGATAACATTCATTAATAACAGAATCACACCATAGAATCACACCATGGATAGTAAAATGAGTGTAATGACCTATGGGCGGTTAGTCTCTAGAGCTGATTCACACAGAGAATATATAGAGCAACATCCATCAATCAGAGATACATAGATACAATCAGAGATACATAACTCCCCAACCTTGGACCAAATTCGGCTAATGAGTAGCAGGTCATAGTTTGAACGCATGGTGTTCACTTCTTAGTAAAAGGGCTCATGAGCACCAACATGTGAAGTTCATATGAGCATGTCAAATTGGGTGTCAAATGAAAGCCAAGAGTCTATATTTTTGAGAAATTAAGCCATATATACATTTTTCAACCATTTTCCATCCTAATAATTAGGAATAAGCAAAGGCTTTGATTTCTGGTCAAACAGATGGAAAAGGGGTTTTAGAAAACATCTAGCAGAAAAAGTCTTAAAAGGTATTAGAAAAACATCAAAACACAATAATGTTGAAGTAAATACCCCTGCCAACTAATATCAACACTTATATTTAGTTTTGGAGGAATTTTCTGCTTTCTGTTAGTTTAAGAAACATTGCCTTGTGAGTTGAAATTCTGTTACCAAAAACTCACCAATCTTTTAGATATTTTCTAATTTCTCTCCCTCATGAGGATGGAGGATAATGAAAGTTCACAGAGTAAAAAGTAAACGGAGACCTATCAATTAGTTATAGTGTTTTACTGATATCAATTTTTAATGATTAAGTGATGAAAACTCAAAATTCCAATAACGGAATTAGCAAAAAATCGGTAACGGAATTTCTTCAATTGAATCGGCTACAATGGGAAATCATAGTAGTCACAAACTACAGTTGGGTTCACAAGTTTGGACAGTACAGTAGAGTACAGTACTGTAAAGACAAATAGAATTCAGTACAGTACACAGTAGACCACACTAGAGTTGAGAACACTACAATGTACTGTATTGTGCTAAACTATACTGTTCTGAACTACAGTACCAGTCAAAAGTTTGGACACACCTACTCATTCAAGAGTTTTTCTTTATTTTTACTGGTCTCTACATTGTAGAATAAGAAGGAAGACATCAAAACTATGAAATGACACATATGGAACCATGTAGTAACCAATTTTCTTTTAAATAAAGATTCTTCAAAGTAGCCACCCTTTGCCTCGATGACAGCTTTGCACACTCTTTGAGATTTTTTTAAAGTCACTGTGTCATGTCATAGCTGACACCCCATTCTTTCTGCAGACATCTTTGAATCTTAATTCGGAGCAGATTTTTAAGTGTTTTTGGAAAACATGGACATAAAAAAACTGAGGAAGATTTGACCAGAATTCTGTTACCAAATTTTTATCTGGGGTACAGTAAATGCATTTTTGTCACATGTTCAGTGAAAAATTGTTAAAACTAGTCCTTGTGCATAGAGTTATATGGTTTGTTAAACTTTGAAATCAATGGTTTTTGTTTGGTATTCATTTTAAGTGTCAGCGCAATTCCGTTACCGTGGAGTTGCACATGTGTCAATGGTTGAACGACGCAGGATATGCCATAGGGGTTGGCGATAAGGCCAGGACTAGGCTAAGGGGTGATTTTTAGATTCTAATATTAAAAATGAGAAGATCGCTTTGAATCGAAACATTGTCAATAAAGGTAGTAATTTGGAGCATATTCAGTTAATGGGCCTTTTTGTTCTTTTCAAGTATACTTCATTAGCCCAACAACTACGTTTTTTAAGGATGTGCCTATGACCACAAACCTTTCAACAGGCAAGAGTACACTCATCATTTCTTTGTTATAAATTATCCTAATATCTGACCAGACTCAGGTCTTTACAACAGTCTGAATGGTTTGAGGTCAATGCCCGCGATGGCAGCTGTCAGGATAGACAGGAATTTGTATTGTTATAGGGCCGGTTATTAATGACCATCCGTAACTGATGATAAGTCATATCAAGTGGGAGCTTGAGAGGGTTTGTTTGAGATGGCCTGTAATAAAAACAGGACTGGTCATTGTGAGTCATTCCACTGGCTGTCTCACAATGTAGCTAGAGTGACGACCCTGAATGAATAAGGGTAGTGATGCAAGATAGATAATCATAGGCTATCATTATAGACAGATACCATCATGAAAACATCCTATACCAGCATACCCACCACACCTGAATGGTAGGCCAGTAGGCTTGGTGCAGTAGGTGATCATTTCAACACTATCATGTTTACACTTCATAAGTGTTTACATATATATTTCACTTATCCACATACATAGGTTGCAAATCGAACATTTGAAATTAACGACTGGTTTTCAGCTGTGGTTGAAGTGTAGTTATAGCTTTTATAACGTCCAGCAGATGGAGTACGTTGACCGTCCATAAAAATGTGTTAAATAAAGTTTCTTCACACACCGGAAGGTAAGGAACACAGAAAATAAAAACTATTTTAGGACAAGGAATACAGCCACTCAAGAAGCGTACTTAGGGGAGCGCAATTCTGTCGCCTGGGGTAAGTTTCCAGTGTTTCTTTGCCATGTCTGAGAAAGGATATTTATCAAGCAGTTCAGTTTTTGATGAACATTAAATGTTAAAAGGACAAACATTAGTCGAGCTGATAAAGTTGCAGTTCGCTGAACAAGTGATTCATGTTTATCCTCTTTCAAAGAACGGGCTAACTTCCTAGACGTGGTTATTGAAAGATGTGATGAAATATAACGAGGTGATTTTTAGTTCTTGGCGTCTGAATCTGATTAATGTTCATATTTTATGCGTAGGTGTCTGAGGTCATTGCTGTCATGTGAGGCGCAAAGTTGTATGTATGTATGTATGTATGTATGTATGTATGTATGTATGTATGTATGTATGTATGTATGTATGTATGTATGTATGTATGTATGTATGTATGTAGCAGGGGCTAGTAATATAGATCCGAATAATTTTTGCTCAATAGAAACTAGGCATAATCTATCAGATAACCTATAGTGGTCAAAGATCATTCATGGTTAAAATGGTAAACAGGAGATCTTATCATTCTTTTAGATATTATGTAGACAGTTTATGGTTTTGTTGATCCGGGGAATTGGGCAGACTAAGCAGTTTGGAGGTATAATACTTTATAATAATGCATCATCTTTTGTAGCCAAGTTGATTTACCCATCAAGTTTCCTCTAATTCCATGCCTCACTTTATGTTCAAATGGCCATGTCAGACTGTCTACTATATATTTCACTTGGAAATATTCTGTAGTTACTGTAAGCAAGTTGTCCTTTGTCCTGGGCAAATTCTTGTTTTTTTCCAAGCACTACACAGCTGATTCAAATGATCAACCCATCATCAAGCTTTAATGATTTGAATCAGCTGTGTAGTGCAAAGTCAAAAAACTAAATTGTCACCAGTTTGGGTCCCAGGGAACAGGATTAAGAAGCACAGCTCTAGCTGTAGGACAGTCACTAAGCAGAACTTTCAGTTGCACACCAGAGAAATGTAAATAGACCTTGAATACTTTAACAAACGTCATAGTGCAAACAGCACAGCAGATATGATATGAATTTGCTTCTAAAATACAATTAAAATGGATGGAAATATACAGTTTTTTTCACCATAGCTCTTGGCCTACTATCTGTAAACTACTAATTTGTCAATGGTTTGCAAAATAGTATCCTACAAGATTCTGCTGTTTTCCCCCATAGGACTGATTGCATTGATTTTTCTACTAGTTTGTGCTCCTCAGTGAAATGGAACGTAATATGATATGCCCCCAATGAAACTTCAATTACATATCTTTGCAAATAGAAAATGTATATTTTTAATATGATCAAATATTATGTTTATCTGAATGAATCTCTTTCCTCTCAGAAATGTTCCTGTACATTATTGGACTGGTGGCTTTTTGGTTTGTGTTCCGCTGGTACAGGGAACTCGCAAGAGTACCCAATAAAGGAGAGAAATATGTCTACATCACTGGCTGTGACTCTGGGTTCGGGAACCTTCTGGCCAGACATCTGGACAAGCTGGGCTTCTGTGTGATCGCAGCCTGCTACACTGAGAAGGGGGAGGATGAGCTGAAGAAGGTCTCTTCTGAACGATTGAACACAGTCCACCTGGATGTCATCAGCACTGACAGTGTCAACAAAGCAACAGCGTTCATCAAAACCTTGGTTGGGGAGAAGGGTGTGTGTCTTTGAAGTACAATTTAGCAAATTTGCAACATTTTTTTTGGTCTACTCAATAATTATATTACTATGAGTCAGATTCAACTGTTGCTATGGAATTTCCAACCACAAACATCTTAAAGGTCCAATGCAGCTGTTATTATCTCGATATCAAATACTTTCTGGGTAAGAATTAAGTACCTTACTCTGATTTGTTTTTAAATTCAAATAGTCAAAAAGAAACAACTTACTTCTTAGCAAAGAACAATTTCTCAAGCAAGATTTTTGCTAGGACTGTCTGGGAGTGGTCTGAGTGGGGAGAACTGAAAACTAGCTGTTATTGGTAGACTGGTTTGGATGTCACCAGACAGGCCGAAAACGGCATCCCACTAAAACAGTATGAAATTTAAAGCGATCTTTTCAAACAGCTCTTACACTAAAAGGGCATTATCATAATGTTCACAATTTCACATTCAAACCTCATAGTGTGGAAATATATACAGTTGAAGTCAGAAGTTTACATACACCTTAGCCAAATACATTTAAACTCAGTTTTTCACAATTCCTGACATTTAGTCCTAGTAAAAATTCCCTGTCTTAGGTCAGTTAGGATCACCACTTTATTTTATGAATGTGAAATGTCAGAATAATAGTAGAGAATGATTTATTTCAGCTTTTATTTCTTTCATCACATTCCCAGTGGGTTAGAAGTGTACATACACTCAATTAGTATTCGGTAGCATAGCCTTTAAATTGTTTAACTTGGGTCAAATGTTTCGGGTAGCCTTCCTCAAGCTTCCCACAATAAGTTGGGTGAATTTTGGCCCATTCCTCCTGACAGAGCTGGTGTAACTGAGTCAGGTTTGTAGGACTCCTTGCTCGCACACGCTTTTTCAGTTCTGCACACAAATTTTCTATAGGATTGAGGTCAGGGCTTTGTGATAGCCACTCCAATCCCTTGACTTTGTTGTCCTTAAGCCATTTGCCATTTTTTCACATCTTTGGAAGTATGCTTGGGGTCATTGTGCATTTAGAAGACCCATTTGCGACCAAGCTTTAACTTCCTGACTGATGTCTTGATGTTGCTTCAATATATCCACATCATTTTAATTCCTCACGATGCCATCTATTTTGTGAAGTGCACTAGTCCCTCCTGCAGCAAAGCACCCCCACAACATGATGCTGCCACCCCTCTGCTTCACGGTTGGGATGGTGTTCTTCGGCTTGCACGCTTCCCCCTTTTTCCTCCAAACATAACGATGGTCATTATGGCCAAACAGTTATATTTTTGTTTCATCAGACCAGAGAACATTTCTCCAAAAAGTACGATATTTGTCCCCATGTGCAGATGCAAACCATAGTCTGGCTTTTTTATGGCGGTTTTGGAGCAGTAGCTTCTTCCTTGCTGAGTAGCCTTTCAGGTTATGTCGATATAGGACTCGTTTTACTGTGGATATAGATTCTTTTGTACCTGTTTCCTCCAGCATCTTCACAAAGTCCTTTGCTGTTGTTCTGGGATTGATTTGCACTTTTCACACCAAAGTATGTTCATCTCTAGGAGACAGAACGCGTCTCCTTCCTGAGCGGTATGTTGGCTGCGTGGTCCCATGGTGTTTATACTTGCGTACTATTGTTTGTACAGATGTACGAGTACCTTCAGGCATTTGGAAATTGCTCCTAAGGATGAACCAGACTTGTGGAGGTCTACAATTTTTTTCCTGAAGTCTTGGCTGATTTCTTCTCATTTTCCAAGAAATGTGTGAAGTGGTTGAAAAACTTGTTTTAATAACTCCAACCTAAGTGTATGTAAACATCTGACTTCAACTGTACATATAAAACACAGGAAAATCAGTTTTTTTGACTGCACTGGGCCTTTTAACTTAACCTTTCTCACTGTAGGATACCTTACTCCCACATGTGACAACTGGCATGTAAGCACTTGTTGACATTTTGTAGGCATGGAAAGTTTTCCTCCGTCCTTCATTGTGACTACAGCCTGTGTCCTGCTGTGGGTGTGATTTGTTTGTACTATATGGTCTGCCTTAATGTTTTTTTCAGGTCTGTGGGCTGTGGTGAACAATGCTGGAGTCTCTGTACCATCAGGCCCCTGTGACTGGATGACCGTCGACGACTACAAGTCCATGTTGGATGTTAACCTTATTGGAGTCATTGGTGTGACTCTAAGTGTCCTGCCCCTCATCAAGAAGGCCAGGGGCAGGGTGGTGAATGTGGCCAGCGTGTTTGGGAGGATAAGCGCCTTTGGGGGTCCCTACTGTGTGTCAAAATATGGAGTGGAGGCTTTCAATGACAGTCTACGGTGCGAGGCCTGACTTTTTGTCTAAGAATATACTGTATCATGCTTATTTGAATGAGTTAGAGAATTGTAGCAAAACTGAATAGTGATGCTCGGAGCATTATTCTCTATGGCTCTGACTTTATATGGATACCGTATTGCAGACATGTTTTAATGTTTGTTGTGGCCCCTTTTTTGTTTTTGAATTCCAGGATGAACATGTCAGCGTTTGGAGTTAAAGTCCTGTGTCTTGAACCAGGATTTTTCAAAACAAGTGTGACTGATCTAAATCTCCTGAGAAAAAATGTGAAGACATTGTGGGACAATCTGTCTGAAGAAGTCAAGGATCAATATGGACATGATTACCCAGAGAGAGGTACTTTCTTTAAACAAACAAATATACACATGAACCCGTGCATGCTGCTGTAGTATGATTGACGCAAATAGGTTTATCAACCTGTGTGACAGAATGACAAGCACTCCAAGAACGGGCTGACAGGGATTGCCCAGGGCAAATGAACTGGGCAAGTTAAGCCTGCCTTTGACTTCAGCTTCTTAAATGGAGGTAATACCTTTTCTTCCAGCAAATGTGACATTGGAGAAGAATGTTGCAACGTTGCTGGATGGGGACCTGATGAAGGTTGTGAGCTGCATGGAGCACGCCATCTCTGCTCTCCACCCTCGGACACGCTACTCACCTGGCTGGGATGCCAAGTTCTTATGGTTGCCAATGTCCTACCTGCCAACTTGGATCGCTGACAAAATGCTCTTAAAAGATATGGCCAAACCAACAGGATCTATTCGTTAATGTTAATGGTTGTCTGACCAAAAGTAAGAACAAGTCTTTATTTACACCCACGAGACAGCAAGAAAAATGCCATACATTTTTTCCGATGAGAAAAAAGTATAGCATTTGATTCAACCAATGAATGTTCATTTTTCAAACTTTAAACAGAGTTGGGATTTGCATTTTGTCTAATCGCATTTTGCATTTGTACGGTGTTTCACCGGTCTGATAATAAAACTGAATGGAAAGAGTTTGTGGTTTTAAATGAAGATGTTTTCATTGTGTCCACTTGATACATACAGTAAATGATATTCTGTCCTCTAGACCATAAATCCAAACTCTAGTCTAGATCTACTTGGGCTGGGTTTCTGTATAAGCACTTTGTGACATCTGCTGATGTAAAAAGTACTTTATAAATACATTTTGATGAGCTTATAGCTACCTAATCTCAATGAAGGATACAACCAATAGTTGTTGTTTCCCAGGTTAATAAGGGGAGATGGCTGCTGCTGATTATAGTATTATGTGCCTTCTACTTTACCTGCACTGGCTCCCTTTTCATTCATTGGTCTTGAACAATGTCACACTTACACTGCTCTGCTCAACGATACTGTATGACTTTGCAGAATGCAGTGCACCTTCAACAGAAAAACATGAGTGGCCTAGCCCTAGTGGCAATCAGGTGAAAGAGGATGCATTTACCAGGACTTTTATGGTCATGTAAACCATTGAAGGTCAATGGGACATATTACACAATCAAGCAGCACAGACCTTTGACACGGCTCCTATTCTGTAGCCCCTCATAAGTCATTTTATAGTAGCCACTGGGAAGCACGTTGGTTGGACTGAGGAACAAACTCCATTCTGCTTTTTTATATACTGGATGAGAAAATACCAAACTTGCAAGTAGCCATGGTAGGTCCGATGTATAATTCACATTACAGAAGATGTTTTATAGGATGCAAAATGTCCCTAAATTCCTGGATTTTTCAGAAATCCTAGAATTTGGGGAAACTAACAAGAATGTTGTAACCCTAATCCCATGCAAGTTTAAGCAGTAATAATGTTCCACCCTTTTAATGCTCAATTGTGAACAAATTGAATTCAACACAACATACTTATTGCATTTGTGAATATAGGTATATATATAATTGTGTGGCTCTATATTATACATTTTTACATAAACATAACACTGCCAGAAATAAGTTACCTTTAACCTTGTTGACAACAGTGTGTGGATTTGTACATTATTTACTTCACAACAGTGTTTAGGAGAGACCAAGATGCCATCTGGTGGTTAGATAAACACTATTATAGTTGTTTGCCATTAAACTACTATGACTATATCATGATGAGAAAACTAAATAGGCCAAGCCTGCGGTATGACTTACAGCAGATTCTTCCTATCAAAAAACAAAAGCTTCCTGTGCAACAAATTCCTAATCAAATGTTTACTCTCATTGGATATACCTGTGACTTGCTACCATTAATTCCAACTGCGGAATAAGAAATAATTATTGAAAAAAGGTTGTAGAATTTAGAAGAATTGTAGAATTTTCTATTCAGCCAAGTTCTCTCAAACAAGAAATAACGCTTTCAGGTATTATCTTTCAACCTGCCAGACATGTATACTGTGTCAAATGAGAAGCTGTGAGCTGCTTGCAGCCAAATTTGCTTATGACCAGGTGATTGCTAGCGATTATGACAAACTAATAATATAATCCTTCAGGTGTGTACCAGTTCTGTAAGCAAGATAGACAAGGAGTATGGCGATGGAGGACACAGACAAACTGCATATGAAAAGAAACGGAACAATTATATTGTAGGCCTACTCCAAACACTAAGCTATTGTCTTATTCATTTGAAAACTCATGATTTAATATGGTTCTTTAGAGCCTATTCCACTTTATCAATATAGTTATGCTGTTTTTATTATACTGGCAAACATGTCAACTTTTCAAATGAATGAGTAATTAGAATACTAATGGATGAAGACTCAGCTTTCTCTGGTGTAAGTGTTTTGAAGAAAAGACAAGCTAATAATATGTTATTGAAAAGGTACCATCATATAACTGAAATGTGACTCCCTACAGGTCTTTCCTCTGGTGTCTGAAGAGAATATGCTATTAGATTTTTTTCAGGTGAGATTGATACAGTTCCTTATCTTTTAGAACTTCTTAACATTACTTTCTTTATTACATCGCTTGTTGATTATGCAAGAAATAATGTTGTTATTTCATGTGCGTCTGTTTTAGGCAATCCTATCACACTTGGCTCTATCCTGCGTACTAATTTCAGTTACGGCCATAGCCATCGCCTGGTTTATTAGAGATTCTATCAAAGTTGAAGATTTTGACAAGAAACATGTCTTTATCACGGGCTGTGATAGCGGATTTGGAAATTTGGTGGCAAGGCAGCTTGACCAAAAGGGGTTTCATGTAATAGGCGCATGTCTCACGGAGAAAGGTGAATCGGAATTGAAGGCTGCGGCCTCTCCCAGACTGAAGACAGTTCTGTTCAATGTTACCGACAGTCGGAGCATCGAGAGTGCGGTGGAGTTTGTGCGCGCTGAGGTTGGAGAGCGAGGTAAGTGAGGAAGGCAGCAGGGGGTAGATAGGGTGCTAGTCAGAGTCAAGCACCGGGCGAGATAAAAATGAGATGGGGGTGCTTGACTAACCGAAACTGACCCATACATCTGCATATTTTCAAACCACTATCAACTTGAGAGCTGCTGAGGAAACATCTAGAAAACCTACCGTAACATTACCTAGACGCAGTGATGAGAACATTGACAAACTTTTGTTAGTCACCAGCCAAGTTTACTCTGAATCACATAAATGGTCTATGTGATTTGAATTAGATGCCAAATTGGAATATTCTTGCTTTAAACACTAAACACTAAAACATATTGATGTATGGCTATCCATAAGCTTTGAAATATTACTACTGCACTTACTGTAGCCCAACCCCTTTAGAATGAAATATTTGGTGGAAGATCAACAATCATGCCATGCATCCTTTACCTCTTTCCACAAGCAGATTAGTGAATGGAATATTTAACACAGCTTTGCTTCACATATCCAGTCCTGGTTAGAGATGAATGAATTACCTTTTGACATTCCCAGAATTCAACTAGCTATTGATAGGACACATATTGCACTAGGGGGCATCACTCTAGGATTACATGTAGTAGAATATAGTTTGTGTTACTACAGTTACTCTACAGAACAGTTGCAGTGTATCTCTTTCTACCCACATTTCTCATCATACAAGAGTACTCTAATACTTGATAATGCTGTATCACATGTCGTTATTGTAGGAAATCTCCTTCCCTCTCTGTATCACAGGTCTCTGGGGGCTGATCAACAATGCTGGGAGGTCCACACCTATAGGCCCCACTGAATGGATGCAGTTGGAGGACTTCAAGAAAGTTTTAGATGTGAATTTAATAGGTCTGATTGACGTGACCCTGAAGTTCCTCCCGCTCTTAAAGAAGGCTCAAGGAAGGGTGGTCAATGTTGCCAGTATCCTGGGGAGGCTTGCCCTCAACGGAGGAGGCTACTGCCTATCTAAGTATGGTGTGGAGGCCTTCTCTGACAGCCTTAGGTACTGTGGCATTGTTTTACAATATAATAAACTCAGTAAACTAGGGATTGATTTCCAAGCATTTTATTATGGAACTGGAGCTGTGCAACGCTGTGCAGGGTAGATTCGCACCACAGAGTTATTCATAGATTTAAGCATCTTAGTGTATTAGCTAGATAACAGCTAAGCTGCTTGCTCTTATGTTCAGGCGGGATATGCAGCATTTCGGTGTAAAAGTGAGTATCATTGAGCCTGGTTTCTTCAAGACGGGTGTGACCAGGCTGGACCTCATTGAAGCGGACCTGCAGAGACTGTGGAACCGTCTCCCTGAGGAGGTCAAGCACTCATATGGACCCAAATTCTTTGCCGAATGTGAGTAAATACTGTGTACTGTATGTTTTTAAAATTGTTGAGTCATGTCATTACAATGCTGAAACATTCATGTCTGATTCTCATCCATTTCCTGTGGTCTATTACAGATGTAAAAGCTCAGGATTTCTCCATGGGTCTCCTGTGCAGTTCAGACATCTCCAAAGTGACCAGTTGCATGCAGCATGCCCTTACAGCCCGCCACCCACGGACCCGCTACTCACCTGGTTGGGATGCTAAGCTCATCTGGATCCCCCTGTCCTACCTCCCTGCATTCATAGCAGACTTCACAGTCGCTGTTCTACTTCCTGTCCCCAAAGACGACAGAAAGAGCCATGCAAACCAAGTGGGTGTGGCATACACGTGAGCCGCTGGACTCTTTCCTTTATCAATCACATCTATGATACGTTTTAGATTGATTTATATTCATTATTTGCATTTCAAAGATGTTGATACTACACTGAATAAAAATATAAATGCAACATGTAAGGTGTTGGTCCCATGTTTCATGAGCTGAAATAAATCCACAACATTTTCCATACGCACAAAAGCTTATTTCTCAATTTTTTTGTGCGCAAATTTGTTTACATCCCTGTTAGTGAGCATTTCTCCATTGCCAAGATAATCCATCCACCTGACAGGTGTGGTATATCAAGAAGCTTATTAAACAGCATGATCATTACACATCATTGCACCTTGTGCTGGGGACAATAAAAGGCTGAGGAGTATTTCTGCCAATAATAAAGCCATTTTGTGGGGAAAAATACATTTTAATTGGCTGGTCCTGGCTCCCCAGTGTGTGAGCCTGGCTGCTAAATGGGTGGGCCTATGCCCTCCAAGGCCCACCCACCGCTGCACCCCTGCCCAGTCATATGAAATCCAAAGATTAGAGCCAAGTGAATTTATTTAAATTGACTGATTTCATTATACACTATAGATATACACAAGTATGTGGACACCCCTTCAAATTAGTGGATTTGGCTATTTCAGCCATACCCGTTGCTGACAGGTGTATAAAATCAAGCACACAGCAATGCAATCTCCATAGACAAACATTGGCAGTAGAATGGCCTTACTGAAGAGCTCAGTGACCTTCAACATGGCACCATCATAGGATGACACCTTTCCAACAAGTCAATTCATAACATTTCTGCCCTGCTAGAGCTGCCCCAGTCAAATGTAAGTGCTGTTATTGTGAAGTGGAAATGTCTAGGAGCAACATCGGCTCAGCCGCAAAGTTGTAGGCCACACAAGCTCACAGAACAGAACATTGCCTCTAGAAGCAACATCAGCACAATAACTGTTTATCGGGAGCTCCTTGAAATGTGTTTCCTTGGCCGAGCAGCCGCACACAAGCCTAAGATCACCATGCGCAATGACAAGCATCGGCTGGAGTGGTGTAAAGCTTGCCGCCATTGGGCTCTGGAGCAGTGGAAACGAGTTCTCTGGAGTGATGAATCCCGCTTCACCATCTGGCATTCAGACGGATGAATCTGGGTTTGGCGGATGCCAGGAGAACGCTACCTGCACCAATGCATAGTGCCAACTGTAAAGTTTGGTGGAGCAGGAATAGTGTTCTGGGGCTGTTTTTCATGGTTCTGGCTAGGTCTCTTAGTTCCAGTGAAGGGAAATCTTAACGCTACACCATACTTTCACAAGTGTAGAGAGGAGTAGGCAGTCGCAGGTTTAGAACTGCTGAGTTTATTAAAGCACTACACACACACACACACACACACACACACCCACACACACACACACACACACACACACACACACACACACACACACACACACACCCACACACACACACACACACACACACACACACACACACACACACACACACACACACACACACACACACACAGCCGTTCAAAGGTTTGGGGTCACTTAAAAATGTCCTTGTTTTTGAAAGAAAAGCACATTTTTTGTACATTAAAATAACATCAAATTGATCAGACATACAGTGTAGACATTGTTAATGTTGTAAATGACTATTGTAGCTGGAAACGCCTGATTTTTTTAATGGATTATCTACATAGACGTATAGAGGACCATTATTAGCAACCATCACTCCTGTGTTCCAATGGCACTTTGTGTTAGCCTATACAAGTTTATCATTTTAAAAGGCTAATTGATCATTAGAAAACCCTTTGGAAATTATGTTAGCACAGCTGAAATCTGTTGTTCTGATTAAATAAGTTATAAAACTGGCCTTTTTTAGATTAGTTGAATATCTGGAGCATCAGCATTTGTGGGTTCGATTACAGGCTCAAAATGGCCAGAAACAAAAACCTTCTGAAACTCTTCAGTCTGTTCGTGTTCTGAGAAATTAAGGCGAGAAATTGCCAATAAGCTGAAGATTTCGTACAACGTAGTGTACTACTCCCTTCACAGAAAAGCGCAAACTAGCTCTAACCAGAATAGAAAGAGGAGTGGGAGGCCCCGGTGCACAACTGAGCAAGAGGACAAGTTCATTAGAGTGTCTAGTTTGAGAAACAGACGCCTCAAAAGTCCTCAACTGGCAGCTTCATTAAATAGTACACGCAAAACACCAGTCTCAACGTCAACAGTGAAGAGGCGACTCCGGGATACTGGCCTTCTAGGCAGTGTTGCTCTGTCCAGGGTCTGTGTTCTTTTGCCCATCTTAATCTTTTCTTTTTATTGGCCAGTCTAAGATATGGCTTTTTCTTTGCAACTCTGCCTAGAAGGCCAGCATCCCAGAGTTGCCTCTTCACTGTTGACATTGAGACTGGTGTTTTGTGGGCACTGCAGTGACGATCGGCCTGTGCTTTCCACCAGAGGACGACGCATTGAAGACGGGTGTGTGCTGTGTTCCATACCTCCTCAGCATGCCGGAACCAATCGTCCACCACAGGAGCCTCGATCCGACTCCGGTGCCAGGGTGCCAGGGCCGGCTCATAGCCTAGAACACATTAAAAGAGTGTGAGGTTAGTGGAGGAGTGACGGAGGGAGTTTTGTGTGTATTCTTCCCAAGGCAGAAACGCAGCCCACTCCCCCGTCCGGTCCTGACAGTACCTACGAAAGTACCTACCCAGTTCCTGATTTACCCTTTCCACCTGCCCCTTTGATTGGGGACGGTACCCGGAGGTAATACTGACCGTGACCCCCAGTCATTCCATGAAGGTCTTCCAGACACGGGAGGTGAACTGAGGGCCACGGTCAGACATCATGTCCTCTGGGATCCCGTAGTGACAGAAGGCTTGAGAGAAGAGAGCCTCCGCGGTCTGCATGGCCGTAGTGAGACCAGGCAGAGGATTCAAATGACAGGCTTTGGAAAACTGGTCCACAACGACCAGGGTGGTGGAGTGCCCCTCCAAGGGGGGAAGGTCTGTGACAAAGTCCACGGAGAGATGGGACCAGGGTCATTGTAGAACCGGCAGTGGGTGGAGTTTGCCATAGGGGAGGTGTCTCTGTGTCTTGCTCTGTGTGCAAGTGGAGCAGGAAGAGACGTAAACCCGGACGTCCTGGGCCATGGTGGGCCATCAGTACAGAGACAGTCGATAGTACTGGCTATACCCGGGTGCCCCGACACAGGTCCTGTGTGTGCCCAGGCGAGGAGACGGTCCCACACATCAGAGGGCACGTAGGTACGCCCCTACGGGCAGTGGGCAGGTGAGGGCTCCTGTCGCAGGTCTCGACCGATGTCGTGTCCACATTCCACACGACAGAAGTCACAATGCGGGACAGGGAAATAATGGGTGTCATTTTCTCCCTCTGATCCCTTGTGACAACACATCGCCCTTGACGGTCTTAGATCCCGGCCGGTAGGAGAGGGTAAAGTCAAACCTGGCAAAGAATAGGGCCCACATGGCCTGACGCGGGTTCAGCCTCTTCACTGCTTGAATATACTTTAGGTTCCGGTGGTCCATCCAAACAAGGAATGGTGTTGAGCACGCTCCAGCCAGTGCCGCCATGTTTTCAGCGCCTTCTTGACGGCCAGCAACTCATGATCCCCCACATTGTAATTCTGCTCCGCGGGAGACAGCTTCCGTAAGTAGAAGGCACATGGATGGAGTTTAGGCGGCCTCTTCACTGCTTGAATATACTTTAGGTTCCGGTGGTCCATCCAAACAAGGAATGGTGTTGAGCACGCTCCAGCCAGTGCCGCCATGTTTTCAGCGCCTTCTTGACGGCCAGCAACTCATGATCCCCCACATTGTAATTCTGCTCCGCGGGAGACAGCTTCCGTAAGTAGAAGGCACATGGATGGAGTTTAGGCGGCAATCCAGTCCGTTGGGAGAGAACAGCCCCTACTCCAACCTCGGAGGCGTCCACCTCCACGATGAAGGGCAGTGACGAGTCAGGATGAGCCAGAACAGGTACGTTCGTAAAACGTTCCTTGAGCGCACGGAAGTCTTCGTTGGCCTCCTCAGTCCATCGCAGCTGCCTAGGACCTCCCTTCAGGAGGTAGGCGAGAGTGGCCACCACTGTGCTGAAACCCCCAATGAAGCGCCTGAAATAGTTGGCAAAACCTAGAAAGTGCTGCACTGCCTTTATGTTGGATGGAACAGGCCACAACCGTACTGTACTGACCCTTTGCTCTTCCATCTCCACTCCCGCAGTGGATATGCGATAGCCCAGTAAGGAGACCACCTGCTGGAAGAAAAGTACAGGTGATGCCCTCTCAGCCTCTCCAAAATGGACCTGACATGAGAGACATGTTGCTCGCGTGTAGTGGAGTACACCAAGATGTTGTCTATGTACACCACTACACAGCAACCCAACATGTCTCTAAACACCTCGTTAATGAAGGATTGAAACACCGACGGTGCATTTGTCAGGCCGTAGGGCATTACCCTGTATTCATAGTGCCGGTGCTGAAGGCGGTCTTCCATTCATCCCCCTCTCTGATGCGCTCCAGGTTGTAGGCACTGCATAAATCCAATTTGGTAAAGTACTGAGCACCGTGCATCTGTTCGATCACAGTGGGTATCAGAGGCAGGGATAACTGAATTTAACAGTTGCCTTATTCAGTGTCTGGTAATCAATACAGGGGCGGAGACCTCTGTCCTTCTTCTTCATGAAAAAGAAGCTGGAGGAGGCCGGAGAGGTGGACGGACGGAGGAATCCTTGTGCCAGAGCCCCCTGGACGTAGACCTCCATGGCTTCGGTCTGTGCATGCGAGAGAGGGTAAATTGGCCCCCGCAGGAGGGTAAAACCAGGTAGTAGGTCGATAGTGCAGACCCATGGGCGATGAGGGGGCAGGCACGTGGCACGAGTCTTCGAAGAAGCCACCTGTAGGTCCCAGGATTCCTCCAGGAAAAGGGACGTGGGTGGCCTGGTTCAGACTTTCCACGGAGGTGGCACAGATAGACACTTCCCCTGACACTCATGCGACCAACCCAACAACCTCCTCTTTGTCCACGATATCCTGAGGTTATGCAACTGTAATCAGGGGAAACCTAAAACTATGGGGTGTGCAGGAGATTCTAAGATGAGGAAAGTGATGCGTTCATGGTGGTTTTGAGCAACTGTGGGAATCGTGGGAATGGGAATCGTGGTCTGGCACACCAGTTCTGTTCCTAATGGGGATGGTTGTCTAGGGCATGGACTGGGATAAGGAGTTGTAATGGGACTAGAGGAATGCGTATTGATAAGGCCACTGACCGGTCTAGGAAATTGCCTGCAGAACCTGAGGCCAGTAGCGCAGGACTCAGTGGGGGGCCAGGATAGTCTAGGAAGGTGACAGGAAGGAGGACGGGCTGGGTGGACAGAGAGGAGCAAGGCACGTCCATGCCTTCCTGGGAAGGTGCAGGAGCGCTCCTCGGCCTGACGCTTCCTCGCCTGGTTCTCCTTCTGGGACAGGTGTTCCAGGGGTGGTCTGACTCCCCGCAGTAGGAGTGGAGACCCTGTTGACGGCTGCGTTGACATCCCTCTGGGGGAATGTGTCATGCCCACCTCCATGGGCTCAGCCTCGCTGGAGGTTCCTGGGAGAGACCCGAGCCCCGGGGATGGGCAACGATGGGCACGCAGGAAATTATCCAGGCAGATGGCCATGGCAATGAGCTGGTCCAGTGTGAGGTCCTCATCGAGACAGGCCAGCTCGGTCTGGACGTCCGCCTGTAGCCCGCTGCGGAAAACCGTCAACAGGGCCTGGTCACTCCAGCAAGTGGACGCAGCCATCGTCCGGAAATCCAGAGCGTACTCAGACGCTGTCCTGGACCCCTGACGTAGACAGGTCCTCTGTAGGATGGTCGAAAACAGCACAGAAGAGTTGGGTGAAGCGCTCATAGGACTGCATTTTTGGACCGTGGGGAGCTGGGACAACCATGGCTGGAATGACCATGGGGAGCAGGGAAGGTGGTGGTGTAGCATGCAGCTGGCGTACGGTCCGGAGCACCCCGTCCATGGCAGTCCAGGCACGAGTCGTGGTATAGGAGCTTCGCTTCTATAACGGAGATGTCGGGATGTCCTGATGCTTCCTGTTCTCTTGGGTCGGTCATTCTGTACAAGTGTAGAGAGGAGTAGGCAGGAGGCAATCACAGGTTTAGAACTACTGAGTTTATTAAAGCACTATATATTTAAAAGCGTGACGAAACCCAAAGTGCAAAATAATAAAGTACTCAGGAAATAGTAGGCGAGATTCCTCTCAGGAAAACAAGCAACATTTACAATGACCGACAAAGACAAATGACAGAGGGAGTATATATACAGTGATAGAGTGGGGATTGGAACCAGGTGTGTGTAATGATTATGAGACAAGTCCGGGGTTGACGAGTGAAGGGCGTTTGCCAGCAGCAGGTTCGGCAGCAGCTAGCGAAGGTTGGTGTGACACATACAATAAAATTCTCGACGATTCTGTGCTTCCAATTTCGTGGCAACAGTTTGGGGAAGGCCCTTTCCTGAGTCAGCATGACAATGCCCCCGCAGACAAAGCGAGGTCCATACAGAAATGGTTTGTCGAGGTCGTTGTGGAAGACCTTGACTGGCCTGCACAGAGCCCTGACCTCAACCCTATCGAACACCTTTGGGATGAATTGGAACGCCGATTGCGAGCCAGGCTTAATCGCCCAACATCAGTGCCCGACCTCAATAATGCTCTAGTGGCTAAATGGAAGCAAGTCCCCGCGGAAGTGTTACAACATCTAGAGGAAAGCCTTCCCAAAAGAGTGGAGGCTGTTATTGCAGCAAAGGGGGACCAACTCCATATTAATGCCCATGATTTTAGAATGAGCTGTTCAACGAGCAGGTGTCCACATACCTTTGGTCATGTAGTGTATGAACTGTAACTCAGTAATATTTTTGAAATTGTTGCATGTTGCGTTGTTCAGTAAAATAGATACTCAATGATGTATTGACTATCGGTCAAAAGTTTTAGAACACCTACTCATTCAAGGTTTTTCTTTATTTTGTACTATTTTCTATATTGTATAATAATAGTGAAGACATCAAAACTATGAAATAACTCATATGGACTCATGTAGTAACCAAAAAAGTGTTAAAAAAATCAAAATATATTTTAGATTCTTCAAATAGCGACCCTTTACCTTGATGACAGCTTTGCACACTCTTGGCATTCTCTCAACCAGCTTCATGAGGTAGTCACCTGGAATGCATTTCAATTAGCAGGTGTGCCTTGTTAAAGGTTAATTTGTGGAATTTCTTTCCTTCTTAATGCGTTTGAGCCAATCAGTTGTGTTGTGACAAGGTAGGGGGGTATACAGAAGATAGCCCTATTTGGTAAAATACCAAGTCCATATTATGGCAAGAACAGCTCAAATAAGCAAAGAGAAATGACAGTCCATCATTACTTTAAGACATGAAGGTCAGTCAATACAGAACGTTTCAAGAACTTTGAAAGTTTCAAGAACCACCAACCACCATCAGAAATTTCAGCCTAAATAAATGCTTCACAGAGTTCAAGTCTCTGTGAATTCTCAACATCAACTGTTCAGAGGAGACTGTGTGAATCAAGCCTTCATGGTCGAATTGCTGCAAAGAAACCACTACTAAAGGACACCAATAAGAAGAGACTTGCTTGGGCCAAGAAACACGAGCAATGGAAATTGGAGATTTTTGGTTCCAACCGCTGTGTCTTTGTGAGACGCGATGTTGGTGAACGGATGATCTTTGCATGTGTATTTCCCACCGTAAAGCATGAAGGAGGAGGTGTTATGGTGTGGGGGTGCTTTGCTGGTGACACTGTCTGTGATTTATTTAGAATTCAACCATCATAACCAGCATGGCTACCACAGCATTCTGCAGTGATACGCCATCCTATCTGGTTTGGGCTTAGTGGGACTATCATTTGTTTTTCAACAGGACAATGACCCAACACACCTGCAGTGCTGCATCAGATGACCTGGCCTCCACAATCCCCCGACCTCAACCAAATTGAGATGGCTTGGGATGAGTCGAACCGCAGAGTGAAGGAAAAGCAGCCAACAAGTGCTCAGCATATGTGGGAACTCCTTCAAGACTGTAGGAAAAGCATTCCAGGAGAAAATGGTTGAGAGAATGCCAAGAGTGTGCAAAGCTGTCATCAAGGCAAAGGGTGGCTATTTGAAGAATCTCAAATTTAAAATATATTTTGATTTGTTTTGGTTACTACATGATTCCATGTGTTATTTCATAGTTTTGATGTCTTCACTATTATTCTACAATCTAGAAAATAGTAAAAATAAAGAGACACCCTTGAATGAGTAAGGGTTCTAAAACTTTTGACCGGTAGTGTATGTAGTGAATAATTCATGAATATTGAGGTGCCAAGAAAATATACTACTGTGTTAATCTCAATGTAGTTTAAAGTAAGAAAAACAGACTGTTGAGATTGTTTAAAAAAATTTTTTTATTCATTTTACGTCTCAGCAGCATAAATTTTGTCTCCCACTTTGCTAGCTAGAAAACCATTTGAGCATATTTAGAATGATCATTGATACAGTCTTTATTTGTCATTTTCCTCACAATACAAAACAATCAAGAGCACAGGATGTATAACCCATGTTTAGAAAATGACAGTCAGATTCCTAATTTCTTCAAATTCTGTATCTCCAGATGCTCTTGGACTTTACCAGCTCCAGAGTCACTAGAGATGTCCAAAATTATACATCTTCACACATTAAAATCATTGGCATATTCAAGTATTGTTCCAAATTAATATTAAAAAGAGGCCATCATTATTCATAAAAAAGTCTTACCTAAATATGATAGTTTTGATTTATATATGCCAAAAAAAGTCAGGGAATTGTTTTTAGAAGTTTGAACGTAAGTACCATGTAAGTATGCTTAGCATACCATTCTTTGAGATATTCAGAATTTGTAGTTTTCTTTTTACAGCATCTATAGATTTAGAATAGCTAAGGTAATTGGATCAGTTTGTATTTGTTTTGCTCTGTTTTTTTTTGTTTTTTTTTAAGCCCTGAAATGAGGTATATAAACATGCAAGATAAAATGCATACATCTTCAGTTTGGTTCAGTGGCAAAAATAGTTAGTTATCCTTTCAAAACATTGTCCTAATGCGATATATCTACTGTACATTCACAATGCACTTCACCTGTTATGTGTTACTTTGTTTATGAAGCACTATCGATAAGTTCATCTACTTCCAACAGCCAGAGAATATTATCGACAAAAATCTTACTCTTCAAATTTACAAATGTACAACATATTTATAAAATTTCTATCAGCAGCTTCAGTGCAAAGATATACATATATTACATCAAAATAAAAATAAAAAAAATCAGGAAAAAAGAATTGGCATCAGAAATATCCGAAGGCATAGTCACGACAGACCTCTTTTCTGTATGCTAAAGAAACGTTTGTCTAATTTCTTTTCTCAAAAACAATCTTCGTTTTTTGGGGGGGTTTTTTCTCTTTTTTTACACAGGCTGCATATAAAAATAGATTCTGTGCAAAGGAGAGTGTGTCTTTGATTCCCATCTGTGAGAAACGGGATTACACATCGCTGTCCTCTTTAACAAGGTTCGCTGTGTCTCGGAAAGTGTCCTCAGTTGGTGAGTAGGTGCTGGGACGATCCCTCTTAAAGGGTTTGGCAGTTGGGGAAAAGGGAGAGGGGTCGGTGGAGGAACTCTCCTCATTGCTTCCTACTGCTTTTTCATTCTGCATCTGAAAAACAACAAAGGGATGGCTAGCAGAAAACAGGCCAACACAACCCCAAGGCCTCTTAACCAAGTAGCAATAAGAAGCAAACCTCAAACAGTTAGAAGGAATAGAAACATATGCTCTGCATGCTGGCATTTTCTCCTGTAGAACAGGAATAGGAGCTGCTTGGGTGGCAGTATTGGCCTTACCTCTGAGTAGGTAGGGTTTTCAAAAGTTGTGCTTGGCTTAAATTTTCTTTTGAAGAAGCTCCACCTGGACTCCTGTCAATGTAGGACACAATTGCTGTAAATTACAATATAATCCATTACATTTAACTAATGATACAAGTACAGGATGGTAGAGTCACCTGAACAGGCTTGGCTCTGGCTGTGGAACTGTCCACGGTGCACACAATCTGATCTGTATGGTACGCCGGGTTCGCAAAGTTCTTCTCTATCTGCTCACCGCTAACAGTAACAGTCACCTGTTTGGAGTAAAACAGTGCAGAACAATTAGTATTGCTTTAACAATGATGTCAATCCAACCCGCCCTAGGAATGTTCATGCAACAGTGTTGCCTTGCGTACCTGTGTGGCGTGGATGACAGCAGGATCACTAGACGATCCAGCCGCTGCAGTGGCATACAGGGGGTTCTCAAATGTGATTGGCTGCCTCCCCGCTTCCACGGCAAAGTTTTCATCCTGAAAGAGAGACAGTGTTATTCATCATGTCCCTCAAAGACGATACAAACAGCATTGCTATCTATCACCGACATGTATTTCAGGAGTTTAGTATGAACACAATGCCCTGCAATTTGTGATTTACTTTATTAACTACAGAAACCTGGCTGTTGACTGTCTATTAGTGTTGTTAATAACAGACAATAATAAAAAGCATGAGATGGAGCACCCGCAGAGAACATTATTTAGTGGGGAGGTGCTGACTAACGGAGAATAAACTGGAAGCTAGAAAAATAAAGAGAGTCGCACGCTTTATATATACAGTATATATCCCTACTCTTCTACATTTGCACACACTGTACATCGATTTTATTATGTTATTGACTGTACGTTTGTTTATGTGTAACTCTGTGTTGTTGTTTTTGTCGCACTGCTTTGCTTTATCTTGGCCAGGTCACAGTTGTAAATGAGAACTTGTTCTCAACTGGCCTACCTGGTTAAATAAAGGTGAAATAAAATAAAAATGTAAATAAACTCCCAGTCATTTATTGGGGAATTTTACCTCTCGGGTAAAACACCAACGTTTCGGCATCACTGTGCCTCCTTTAGGGTAGTATACACATAAATATATACTGTATATACACACACATATGAGCGAGAGAGAGAGAGCGAGAGAGAGAGAGAGTTTGACTCTCTTAATTTATTTTCATAGCTTAAAATAATGCACAAGGGAAAAATGTACAGAGGTCCAAAAGGCCAAAGTCAATCGGGGTCTCCCAGGCCTAACACAGGATTAAAATGCTGACAGTACAGTCTGAAGGTGCAGTGACACCACTAAGTGCTAAATCAACACAATCCAGTGCTTACCAACTGCATGGCCCTGTCAATGAATGAAACCCCGATGGGTGGAGGTCCCAGATCCATGGTGACATTGTCACCCGAACGAAACGTCACCCCGTTCCCAGTGTCACCCGATTTCACCAGACTGCTCAGGCTGGAAAAGAGAGACGGTAGAAAAACAGTTTACAATTTCCAGGGTAACAATTCTCATATGAAGCTCTAGTTTTAAAACGACACAACAGAGGCACGCACAGATGGGTGAGATCAGGTCAAAGGTGAGATCCTACCTGGGTAGTTTGGGCATGGATGGGATTAAGGAGCCAGTTCGTTTGTAGTTGAGGAAAACCCCGACAGCCAACGCTCCAGTGATGAGGATGATAATCACTGCTAACAGTACGGCAACAGCTGAAGACAGAGATATCAGCAGCAGTGTTTATTCCAGAACATTTCTACTCATCATTTGTAAGTGTCCAGAAAAACATGTACGTATCAGTAGTCGGAAACTAAAACAATTTCTCACTTATTGCTGGTAAATTACATGCAGATTACTTATTACTTGACTGACATTCTCCCAATTGAAGTTAAACGGTTATAGAGTCACTTTACAGGAGAGAAAAACACCTTTAGTGTTCACTGAGCCCAAATCAATCTCAAGGTCACAATCTAATATGACCTTGATTTAACTAGGCAAGTGAGTTAAGAACAAATTCTTGTTTTCAATGACGGCCGAGGAACAGTGGGTTAACTGACTTGTTCAGGGGCAGAACGACAGATTTTTACCTTGTCAGCTCGGGGATTCAATCTTGCAACCTTTCGGTTACTAGTCCAACGCTCGAACCACTAGGCTACCTGCCGCCCCAGTTGTGAGGCAACGGTTTCCAGACAAATGATGTAATTTGTCTCTGACCAATGTTGTATAACCATTCTATTGTGAACCATTGATCAGTGGAAACTTTGTATGAAGACTGGCATATTGGACTGACTTGTTTGGGGAGAAATCATATAGATATTCTACTTCTTATCTGATATTATAATATACCTGTTCCTGCAGGGGCACCCCTGGACTTTCCCATCTCACAGTAACTCCCTGCATAGCCATACGGACACCTGCACAATAAAAGACAAAAAAAAAACAATGTTTCTTCCTGCTGGAACGAAACACTCCTATGGCTTGTGGCTGTGGTGTTACATGTTATAATAATATGACAACGAATCTACTTCCTGACACCAGCTGCTGAACTCACTTGCACTTGGGCAGGCCCCCTTCGTCAGTGTAGCAGGTCCCTCCGTTCATGCATCTGCATGCAAGGGGCATTAAGACTGGAGCCTCAATGGCTGCAGGAGTGAAAGCCACGCACAAAGTCACCACAACGTCACCACAATGTCACCACAACAACATCAAAGCAGCCATGCCTGCATGGAGTATGATTCCAATGATAAATGATGGTGCAGCCAACATGGCAGGGAGGTGATGTGATTGAATGACCATACCTGCGTCACATTCGTTGGGGTTGAAGCCGACCAGGGAGGAGCCTTGTGGGCAGGTGCAGGTGTAGCCTCCAGGCCGCAGCAGACACAGGTGACTGCACATGTTCTTACAGGGGTTGGGTACTGATAGAGGGAAGAGACCAGTGACTACCTTACACTCACCAGACAGGAGAAAACTACGGAGTGTATGTTTTAGACTTGAAAACTCTAACCTGAACGGTTGTGTCTGTGCTCCTGGTAGATGCGGACTTGAGTCAGCCAGGGGTTGATGGTCAGCACCTTCACTTTGTCCCCCTTCCCAAACTTATCCGTCTTCCAGACTTCACCCCGCTCCTTGGTTGTCCAGTACACATGGCCCTCAAAGACATCCAGGCTGTAGGGATTACCAATATCTGAAGCAGAAAAGGACCATACTCAATTAGCCATAGTTTCATAAGACTCAGTCTATTGAAGTCCCATTGAGGTCAGAATACCTCTTTTACAAGAGAGACTTTGTCCTGGACATGTGGTCTGATTTAATCAGTAACTATTAAGGGGGTAAATAATGTAGTTATTACAAATTCTATAACGTCAGCATGTTAGCAACATCTAAGAAAGGTCTCAGTGGGTTCGGACCTCCAGACATGATGATCTTCCTCTCGGTGCCGTCCGGCTTCATGGACTCTATGATGTTCTCCTTGGAGTCACACCAGTAGATCCTGTCTCCATTCAGGTAGTCCAGAGCCAGTCCAGTGGGCCAGCCCAGGTCCTCGTCCAACAGAACCTGCCTGTGCTGTCCGTCCATCCAAGCAGACTCAATCCTGGGTCTCCTGCCCCAGTCTGTCCAGTACATGAGTCTAGGGAATGCACAGACACATAAAACAGTCTTTGTTAACTAATGTCTTTGACTACTTTGAATTCTATATACTGTCGATCACTCGACATTGCTGTTATAGCTGAGAGGATCCAGTGTATTAGCTTATGGTGAACACTGACACACACACACACACACACACACACACACACACACACACACACACACACACACACACACACACACACACACACACACACACACACACACACGCTTTCATCTTTGGAACAAACAGAAAGCCTGTAGTTGATCACTTCCGTACCCAAGTGCTGGGTTGACAACAATAGCAGCTGGCTGGTCCAAGTCTGTATGGATCAACCACTTCCTGTAGCGACCATCTAACTTTGCCACTTCAATTCGATTGGTCCCTGCGTCTGTCCAGTAAATATGACTGAGAAACAGAAGGAAGATGTTAGATTGTATTCAACCCAAAATGTATTTTCAAAAAACGAAAATAGTAAGCAATGAGTGAGGTGTTGTACCCTCCAATCCAGTCCACAGCGATTCCATCAGGGTTGGCAATGTATCTCAGGTTCAGATCCAACTCCTTCACTGGGTTATTGCCGTTGTCATTGAAAGTGGTCATGTAGGCCCGCTTGATAGAGCCAAACTGAGAGCCTCGGCCCAGGACCGTCCAGTACACAATACCTAAAAGCACAACAGGGTCAAATTCATAAGTACACATCATAGCAAAATGTTTGCAATGGAAAAGGAAAACAGGTGTTTCTCATTTAACAAGTTCAGGTAGTCCCTCTCCGTTTTGACCCATTTGCTTCTGTTTGGTTCCTAATGAAGTGGAGTAAAAATGAAAACCTCCCCAGTCACTGTATCACTCCCATAGTGCTCTTCACATAAGCCAAAGAGAACTGACTAGTTAACTAGTTGAGCTGAAGGTCTTACTGAGTCCGATGCCCTCTGGATCCCACAGGTAGTCCAGAGCCTGGATGTGCTCCATGTTGTCCACGTAGTCTGAATACTGCTCTGAGGACAGGTTGAAGCAACGAATCCGCACATTGTCGGGCAGAAGCAGCACTGGTGGGTATCCTGAAATGGAGAAAGGAGAATATTGAAATATGGTAACTTCCATAACAATCAGGACTAACAGATCGGAGACAGAGGTTGCGTCCCAAATGGCACCATCTTCCCTGCTGTAGCAAACTGGCTCAAATGAAGATCCTACATCTGTATGGGCCCTGGTCAAAAGTAGTGCACTACAAAGGGAATAGGGTGCATTTAGGATGCAGACAAAATGACTTGTCCAGCTAAGCTCTTACCCTCAGCAGCACACTCCATGCCATGCTGCTCGCTGACTGAGCGGAAGCCCTGGGCACAGAAGCACTCGTAACTGCCCTTGGAGTTCTGACACTCCTGTGGACATGTCCCGTAGACCTCACACTCATTCACGTCTGATCACAAACAGAAAAAACAGGAAAAACACAGAGAAAAGACCAAAAGATTACTAATAGCGTAAGAAGAAGAAAGAATAGATCATCAAAGATTGTGATGTTGTTACAGAGTGGTGTTTTCTTCTACAGTTGTGGCCAAAAGTTTTGAGAATGACACAAATATTCATTTTCACAAAGTCTGCTGCCTCAGTTTGTATGATGGCAATTTCCATATACTCCAGAATGTTATGAAGAGTGATCAGATGAATTGCAATTAATTGCAAAGTCCCTCTTTGCCATGCAAATGAACTGAATCCCCCAAAAACATTTCCACTGCATTTCAGCCCTGCCACAAAAGGACCAGCTGATATCATGTCAGTGATTCTCTCGTTAACACAGGTGTGAGTGTTGACGAGGACAAGGCTGGAGATCACTCTGTCATGCTGATTGAGTTCGAATAACAGCCTGGAAGCTTCAAAAGGAGGATGGTGCTTGGAATCATTGTTCTTCCTCTGTCAAACATGGTTACCTGCAAGGAAACATGTGTCGTCATCATTGCTTGGCGCAAAAAGGGCTTCACGGGCAAGGATATTGCTGCCAGTAAGATTGCACTTAAATCAACCATTTATCGGATCATCAAGAACTTCAAGGAGAGCGGCTCAATTGTTGTGAAGAAAGCTTCAGGGCGCCCAAGAAAGTCCAGCAAGCACCCGGACCGTCTCCTAAAGTTGATTCAGCTGCGGGATCGGGGCACCACCAGTACAGAGCTTGCTCAGGAATGGCAGCAGGCAGGTGTGAGTGCATCTGCCAGCACAGTGAGGCGAAGACTTTTGGAGGATGGCCTGGTGTCAAGAAGGGCAGCAAAGAAGCCACTTCTCTCTAGAAAAAACATCAGGGACAGACTGATATTCTGCAAAAGGTACAGGGATTAGACTGCTGAGGACTGGGGTAAAATCATTTTCTCTGATGAATCCCCTTTCCAATTGTTTGGGGCATCCGGAAAAAAGCTTGTCCGGAGAAGACAAGGTGAGCACTACAATCAGTCCTGTGTCATGCCAACAGTAAAGCATCCTGAGACCATTCATGTGTGGGGTTGCTTCTCAGCCAAGGGAGTGGGCTCACTCACAATTTTCCCTAAGAACACAGCCATGAATAAAGAATGGTACCAACACATCCTCCGAGAGCAACTTCTCCCAACCATCCAGGAACAGTTTGGTGACGAACAATGCCTTTTCCAGCATGATGGAGCACCTTGCCATAAGGTAAAAGTGATAACTAAGTGGCTCGGGGAACAAAACATCCCATTGAGAACTTGTGGTCAATCCTCAAGAGGCGGGCGGACAAACAAAACCCCACAAATTCTGACAAACTCCAAGCATTTATTATGCAAGAATGGGCTGCCATCAGTCAGGATGTGGCCCAGAAGTTAATTGACAGCATGCCAGGGTGGATTGCAGAGGTCTTGAAAAAGAAGGGTCAACACTGCAAATATTGACTCTTTGCATCAACTTCATGTAATTGTTAATAAAAGCCTTTGACACTTATGAAATGCTTGTAATTATACTTCAGTATTCCATAGTAACATCTGACAAAAATATCTAAAGACACTGAAGCAGCAAACTTAGTGGAAATTAATATTTCTGTTATTCTCACAACCTTTGGCCACGACTGTACTGCTGCTTCCTGTACCTTCACAGGTGTTCCTGTCTGTCTGGCTGGGTTTGTATCCAGGCTTGCAGGAGCAGAGGAAGCCTCCGTCTGTCAGATCTGTGCAGTTATGCTCACAGATGTTGTCACTGCAGGAGCGCCCACTGCCAACGTCTGGGCAGAGCACGTATACGTGTCACATTATGACGGTTGACGTTTAATTTCACTTAAGTATTATACAAACAGCCATATATATAGCTTAGCATAAGATAAAGGTTTGTGATGATTGAGATGTAGAGTGAAGACTGTGGTAAATGAGTTGGGTGGGTTACTCACTGCAGCCCAGCTCGTCAGAATGGTCTCCACAGTCATCATAGTCGTCACAGGTATACTGCAGAGGGATGCACTGGCCATTACTGCATTTGTACTCATCTGCTGAACATGGCCCAAGTGTGGGGGTCTGGCCTGTGACAAACACAACATGTCAAGATGTCAATCATCATGTTAAGATGTCAATCATTTTAGAGATTAAAAGACATTGACATGAATTGGACCATCAATTTTGGTATTATTACGTAATTATTTTTTATTTAACCTTTATTTAACTAGGAAAGTCAGTTAAGAACAAATTCTTATTTTACAATGACGGCCTACCCCGGCCAAACTCTCCCCTAACCCGGACGACTGTCACGTCCTGACCAGTATAAGGGGCTATTTGTTATTGTAGTTTGGTCAGGGCGTGGCAGGGGTGTGCTTGGTTTGTGTTGTTGGGATTTTGGGGTTAGTTGTATGGTCCTTGTTTTTATATTTCTACGTTCCCTTCTAGGTGTTGTATTTCTTTGTTTTGGCCTGGTATGGCTCTCAATCAGGGACAGCTGTACATCGTTGTCACTGATTGGGAGTCATACTTAGGTAGCCCTTTTTTCCACTGTGTTTGTGGGAAGTTGATTTTGCATAGCTGTGTGTAGCCTGCAAGACTGTTCGGCTGTTGTGCGTTTTTTCTTGTTTTGTGTTCTCTTGAATAAAGTTTAAGATGTTCACGAGACCCGCTGCACCTTGGTCCACTACCTTTGACGACGGCCGTTACAACGACGCTGGGCCAATTGTGCGCCGCCTAATAGAACTCCCGATCACGGCCGGTTGTGATACAGCCCGGGATCGAACTAGGGTCTGTAGTGATGCCTCTAGCACTGAGATGCAGTGCGGTAGACCGCTGCACCACTCGGGAGCCCTAAATGATGAGCTACATTTACTCCAAACTCCCACGGAGATGGGACAATATAGGCCGGTTTCCTGGACACAGAATAAGCCTAATTTTGGACTAAAAATCTTTTTCAATGGAGATTCTTCATTGAGTATGCTTTTTAGTCCAGGACTAGGCTTAATAATCAGTGTCTGGGAAACCTGCCCTACATGACACTACTGTAACTTGTGATTGGCGTGTACTTACAGTGCTCCTCTTTCTCGTCAGTGCCGTCCCCACAGTCGTCCACAGAGTTGCAGAGCTCATGGCTGTAGATGCACCGGTTGTTGTCACAGCGGAAACGGAACGGCGTGTCACACGGGATGTCCACTAGGGAGAGAAGACCAGGACATGAACTCAATGTCATTTCTCCCAGTCAAAGAATAAAGACCATCCCATTCAACAATGTAACTATTTAAGGAACTGTGTAACAATTTAAGGAACAGTGTGACTCTATAAGGAACAGTGTGACTCTTTAAGGAACAGTGTGACTCTTTAAGGAACAGTGTGACTCTTTAAGGAACAGTGTGACTCTTTAAGGAACAGTGTAACTATTTAACCCTGTTCTCAACCGACTGGTAGAGCATGTTTTGACAATGGATTTGGAAATAAAACAAATCTTTACTTGAACTTGATTGGTCAACTCTCCCAGCCCTCCTGCATTCATCTACAGATAGCCTCTTGGGACAACCACATACCACAGTCATAGTAAGTACATTTTTCCTCTATAAAGTAGCTATCAGCAAAGTCAGATTTAATAAGGGGGAAAAGTCAAGTGAGAGTGTTAGTTAAGACAGGCAGCACTTAAAGTAGATGGCCTTAGCTAGCAAAAAGACTGTACTAGACCACAACAGATTAAGACAACAATTATACTTATCACTCCTGGAGATATCAGGAGTCCTCTAGCTATAGAATTAAGCAGGAATATTAAAATAAATAGTTAAAATGTAAAAATGCCTGATCAGCAGGAATTTAGTAAAACATATTTTGCTCAACCAGGCGGTTGATATGTCAGTAAAAAGTATGGTGGACTCAGAATAGGGTATATTTAAAAATATATATATAGTTATTATGGGGGAAAATATAATTGAATTGTTGACTACACACTATATATTAGGCAACATAAATTGGTTAACTACATTACATGACCCATGGGGTCAATTAATCAATACTCAGGCATAAGGTCGCCTATAAAATAATACCTATAATAGTAATAAAAACGGCACTTTGTCATATATTAACTCAAAATGTAGTCCGAACATGTGGGAAACATGGTGGAAGAATCTGGATCATTTGAAATGTAAGAAAAACATTTTGACGGACATTGCAATACACACCACCTGAAAAAGCATTCATTACAATGTAATTGAATTCTAATGTTTGGACATACACAATTACCAATTTACCAACCTATAAAAGCCATTGAACCAGGCCTAAAGTACATTTGGTAATATTGTTGAGATTAGTAAAAATGCTATGCAAATTGCCATTCTAATATGGCATTGCCGCCTGGTAGAGCTCTGTAATTTCCAAAATAAACATAAAGTTAAAAAAAATAACTATTGTAAGTTCTAATTTGAGTTGTTAGTAACAGGAATTTAAGGGTAAATAATTGTTTCAACAAGTTTTTCAAAAGAGACAGTAATAGGGTTAAGGAACAGTGCAACCATTTATATGACAGTGTAACCATTTAAATGACAGTGTAACCATTTAAGGAACAGCGTAACAATTAAAGTAACAGGGTAACCATTTAAAGGAACAGTGTAACCATTTAAATAACAGTGTAACCATTTAAAGGAACAGTGTAACCATTTAAAGGAACAGTGTAACCATTTAAATAACAGTGTAACCATTTAAAGGAACAGTGTAACCATTTAAAGGAACAGTGTAACCATTTAAATAACAGTGTAACCATTTAAAGGAACAGTGTAACCATTTAAAGGACAGTGTAACCATTGAAGGTGCATTGGCCTTACAGCAGAGATGGAGCTCCTCATCTGAATTGTCTCCACAGTCGTTGTCTCCGTCACATTTCCAGTAGGGCTGCACACACACATGGTTCCTACACTCAAATAGGAACGGTGGGCAATAAGTGCCATTGGGATAACGGGTCGCTGCAAATGAAAGATAAACGGACCGTTACAAATCAAATTCACCGTTGTAACTTTAATTTAGATAACTGTAGAGGGTGCTGTAGTAACATAATGATTGTTCTAGACACAATGTGCCTTGTTCCTCTGAGGAGATAGGAGCCCAGTGAGTAAAACTGGTTGAAAAGAAGTCATTTCAACCAGTTTTGCCGTTGAAATGACATCTTTTTATCCAGTTTTGCTCACTGGGAGCGTTGTATTTGACATCAGCCCATAGACACATCTATGACAATATCTAACACTTACGACACGATATCTCATCAGTGTAGTCCATGCAGTCGGCGTTGCCGTCACATTTGAAGCGGTCGGCGATGCAGTGGCCGCTGCCACACTGGAAGTAGCCCATGTGACAGGTCCGCAGCTCTGCAGCACAGCCATGCCAGCACAACTCATAATTAATAGGTATGAATGAACCCATTTGAATTCAAATTCACTTTTGGAATACAAATTCTATTTCAGTTGGCACTAATATCACTCCATACACTTCACTCATTTACAGTCATGCCAAGTACTGAGGTATCTCAGATTCTGACCCTGTGTTCATGACTACTATAAATAAACATCTAGAATGGACTTGAATTCACAATCTGACCAGTATAATCGGCAACAGAAGAAGGAATGTCATGTTTTCCAGTAAGCTAAGTCAATTCATCCTGGTGGTCCTTTCTGTGTATCCCGTTCCTCAAAAAGGTGGCGTTTTAGTGCCTCTTTGCTTAGCGCTGTATTCCCTCACACATGAATAAGCCAAGCCAGCGGCAAAACAAAGAGCCTCCACTCACCACAGTCCCTTTCATCCGAGTTGTCCTCGCAGTCGTTGTCATGGTCACAGACCCAGCGGTCGGGAATGCAGTGCAGATTATCGCAGCGAAACTCGCTCTCGGAGCACAGACGCGGGCCTGGGGGGGGGGGGACACAGAGAGGGGAACTAAAGAATTAGCACCGCACACGAGAATACTAAATTAGTCGTCATTGCCACAGTCCAAACAAACACCATGTAGACACAGCTGACAGAGGGTGGACCCAGTATTACTACATTATTCTGGGATTGTTTGCTGTTTTCCATACAAAACAGACACTGCTTGGATAAATACCATAGTTCTATTCCCTCAATTTGGGTTATTGCAATAGCTGTGACTCGTTTTGTACATTATCAAATGATCTCTAAGACCCCGACCAATCATGTCAGTCGTTTTCCTGTGGTGAGTTCATGATGGAATTCACTGGAGGTGTTCTCTCACTATGCAGAACCACTACAGTTACAAGGGGAGTGACAGCAAAAAGCACCAGAGCAAATTTCATCATGCAACACAGTGATTGTCTGTGAGGCATTAGTTGTTCTTTGAAGCATAGATATTATCCTCATTAGCTGGCATGTTCTCAGACTTGTTTAAATTCTCCAGAGCCGAGGTGGCTGACTCCCTAACTCCCTCTGACATGCTGAGGACAAGCTGTTTCTCCAGCAGCTGATAAGCCCGCCCCACACAACACTGCTTCGAAGACAGGAGTGTTGTCTTTTGCAAGAGCACTTTGTTATCTTAACAGGTCCATTCTTTGCCATCAACACCCTTATTTCATCTGGGTGACTCACTGTGTCTGAGCTACAATGGAATACCCCCATTAGAATTGCTCAGAGACTCACCAAAACCATGACTTTAAGTATCCAGTTGTCTGAGTTAGCCCATAACTGCTAAGCGGACACATAGGGCCAGTTGCACCAGTTGGACTTTAAAAGGTTGGGCTTAAAAGGATGAGATAGAGTTACGGCCTAGTTATGCCCAACTTGTGCAACCAGCCCATTAAGGCTCAGTGTAGAGGTCCCAATGCGAGCCAGCCACGTAATCTAAGGTTAAGGTGTTAAGTATACTGAAGAAAAAGTTACAGAGTTACTGATTTACAGTTCATATGAGGAAATCAGTTAATTTAAATAAATTCATTAGGCCCTAATGAATACAGATATACAGATATACATCTGTTGGTCAAAGATACTGTATCTTAAAAGAAATGGGACTTACAGCGGGCCTCAGGATCTCGTCACGGTATTTCTGTGCATTCAAATTGCCATCGATAAAATGCAATTGTGTTCATTATCCATAGCTTATGCCTGCCCACATCATAACCCCACCGCCACCATGGGGCACTCTGTTCACAACGTTGACATCAGCAAACCACTCAACCACATGACGCCATACACGTGGTGTGCGGTTGTGAGGCCGGTTGCAAAGTACTGCCAAATTCTCTAAAATGACATTGGAGGTGGTTTATGGTAGAGAAATTAACATTACAATTCTCTGGTGGACATTCCTGCAGTCGGCATGCCAATTGCATGCTCCCTCAAAACTTGAGACATTTGTGGCATTGTCTTGGTGACAAAACTGCACATTTTAGAGTGGCCTTTTACTGTCCCCTGCACAAGGTGTACCTGTGTAATAATCATGCTGTTTAATCAGCTTCTTGATATGCCACACCTGCAGGTGGATGAATTATCTTGGCAAAGGAGAAATGTTCACTAACAGGGATGTAAACAAATTTGTGCCCAACAATTTAGAGCAATAAGCTTTTTGTAAGTATGGAACATTTCTGGGATCTTTTGTTTCAGCTCATGAAACATGGGACCAACACTTCACATATTGCGTTTATATTTTTGTTCAGTGTAGATACAGTACTAGACAGTTATGGTGGGTAGATGTACTGTAGAACTCACTGCAGGCACGCTCATCCGAGCTGTCCCCACAGTCGTTGTCCCCGTCACACCTCCAGCGCAGAGGGACACACTGGTGGTTGTCACAGCGGAAGTCCCCCAGAGGGTCACAGGTCACCTCCTCTGAAACACACACATGGACATGCGATAAGAGACAAAAGACGGCACATTTACACTTCAGCTAATCCTTCAGCTTCTCCTTCTTATTGTTCTTATTGTTCTTATCCTTCTTATTGTTCTTACCATTCTTATCCTTATTATCCTTCTCATCATTCTTATCGTTCTTATCATTCTTATCATTCTTATCATTCTTATTGTTCTTACCATTCTTATCCTTATTATCCTTCTCATCATTCTTATCGTTCTTATCATTCTTATCATTCTTATTGTTCTTACCATTCTTCTCCTTATTATCCCTCTCATCATTCTTCTCCTTCTTATTGTTCTTATCCTTTAGTTTTTTCTTTAATGTTTTTCGGCCAAACATTGCACTGGTGCAAACACATATAGCTGATTTTTTACTTGCTGAAAAATCAATGGTTCATTACAGCGATGTTACTTCTCCACTTTCGACCAAATTACAAGACTGTTATGATGTCCCAGCTACAACCAACCATTGGTACTGCAAGACACTATCAGACTAATGAGAAATTCTTCAACACTGTGCCTCCTACTATTTAATATAGCGTCGGTGATAACTACTAGACCACAGAGCTGAACTGAGAGGTGCCCTCTGGTTTTTTTAATTAAAGCAGAGCTCATCGTGCAGAGGGGAGTGCAGCATGTCTGTAGTGGGTGAGCTCTGAGCTATGCCAGGTCTATAGGAGAGGACAGGAGAGGAGGAGAGCAGAGCTGCGCTGTCTCTACCACACAGCGCCGGAGGTTTGAAAGATAGTGGATCCAGGCCCTCCTTGCTCTTCACCTGGCCCGGCCGCTGGCTGCATTCTCTAACAGAGATTAGCACGGATCTCCCCTCTAGCGCGGGGATGGCACTAATGGAGTGAGGGCCTCTGATAAGAGATGGGAGGGCCAGGGCTGCTGCTGTGCGGATCGGGGCGCAGCACAAAGAGCACAGTGTGAACCTTGCCCCATACACATGCGCACGCAGACACACGCACACTCTCACACACACACACAGGCCATAAATCCAGAGCGTTCTCTCACGGGGAGGTGAATAGAGCAGGCGGTGAGAACCTCTCCATCACTACCTCCTGCTGTCACACTATGTAATGTTCCGCTAACAACCCTTCATTCACTCTCAACATACATTGTTACCTCATACAAAGACTCTATTATTCAGCACTGTGGGTTTGCACCATTGGTTGATTTATGTCAGGATGCTGGTGTTTCTGTGGACTCACCGCAGCCCTGCTCATCACTGTTGTCCCTGCAGTCGTTGTGACCGTTGCACACAGACCACAGTGGCACACAGCGGTAGTTGGTCCTGCAGTCAAACTGGGTGTGGTTGTCACAGCGGTACGACGGCCCCACTGAGAAAAGACCACATCAAGGAAGTCAATAACAAAGACGAAGTCTTTCGATCATATCTGGCAGGAGCAAACGGCTATCAATTGTGATTTTCCACAGTTTAGGATGAACAGATCTCAGTAGGGCTCTATGAACAGATCCCACTCAATCCCTATAGTTCACTGGGCGTGATTTCACCACGTGATTCTCTGCGTTGGGCGCATCACTCACTGCACTCTTCCAGAGGCTCGTCAGAGTTGTCGCCACAGTCGTCGTCCACGTCACACTTCCAGTTCTGGGGGATGCAGCGTCCGTTACGGCACTTGGACTGTCCGGGCCGGCAGGTCCTGCTGGAGCAGTGGGCGGGCTCCTCGTCAGAGCCGTCGCCACAGTCGTCCTCCCCGTCACACTGCCACGCCTCGGGGACGCACCTCTTATTGGTGCACTGCCACTGGTGGGTCTCGCACTGATGAGTGGCTGCACAGACAAACAGTCAATTCAGATGAAACACTCTACTGAAGAACATTAGTCCAATCACCTGGTATTTAACAACAAAGATCACAACTCATGGGAAATCAACAATTCAATAACAACCTAATCAAACAATTACAAAGAATGTTTCATGTGTTCTCTGAAAACAGAAATAACAGAGCTAAATCCCACCCACCACACAGCACAGGATCTTCATCAGAGCCGTCATGGCAGTCCTGGTTGCTGTTGCACAGGAAGTGGGGGCTGGTGCAGTTTCCATCGTTGCACTGGAACTGGCCCAGTTGGCAGTGGCGACTGGGGCAGGTGGAGGGCTCATCAGAGCCGTCTCTGCAGTCCCTCTGGCCGTCACACTTCCACCAGATGGGGATGCAGCTGTGGAGGGGAGGAAGGGCAATACTGTTCAGGGCTCACCAATGCCACAATTGTATAAAACAAAGAGAACGTGTGTATCGCAGTGGAACTCTGAGGTGAACTCCCACTCACCGCTCATTATCCGCACATCTGTACTGGGTGCTGGTGCACATGGGCAGGCAGCGAGCCACCCCCCCCAGCTGTAAAGTCAGGAAGTGGTCGGGGCATTCACAGGTGTGACCCCGCCCCCCGTCGCGGAGCAGACACAGGTGGGAGCAGCCTCCATTGTTCACTGCACAGGGGTTGGTCACTGGGGGGAGAGAGGGGGTCAGAGAATCATTCAGGCATTCAATGCAGCTGGGCAAACACAGGCCCGGCATTGTGTAATGTAAACACTTGAATGGATCTAACAGGCAGGAAACGTCAGGATAAGGAAGTGATAGCAATCTGAGTGTGAAGGAATGGATGTTGATCCAGGAGAAGAGGAGACTCAGATTACTGTCTCCTGGACTGAGACTGACCAATGGGCTGCCTATAGGGATGGCACACGTGGATGTCGAAGGGTCTGTGTGTGGTGTTGACCAGAGACTGGCGGCCGGATCCGTCGTATTTGTTGCCTTTCTCCACTGTACGGGTGTTCCAGTCAGTCCAGTACACGGTCTCCTCAAACACAGTCAGGGCAAACGGATGGGGCAGCATCCCGTCATACACGGTGTGTCTGTGATGTCCCTCCAGGTCTGAGAACCTGAGGAGAAGAGGAGTAGGATTACAGGAGGCCTTTAGGCATTTCGGAAACAAAGCAAGACCGCATGGCAATATGAAGCAGGGTCTTACTCAATGTAGTTGAGATGGGCATCCGACCAGTAGAGCTTGTCATTGCTGTAATCGATAGTGACCCCATTGGGCCACTCGATCTTAGTGGTGATGATTGCGGTCTTGTTGGTGCCGTCCATTCCAACACGGCCTATGAAGGCTTTGTCCCCCCAATCCGTCCAGTAGACATATCTGACAGGGATCAAATGGGTTGAGATTACTGGCTTATCGAATGAATCAAGAATAAATGAACTATTCCTAATTCTTTGACCGTGTAATGATTAGTGATTAGATTTACTCACCCATATTTGGGATGGAGAACGAGCGCCCTGGGGTTTTCAAAGCAGTAGGTGTTATTGGCGTCCACACAGTGTTCAGCCAGTTTCTTCACAAAGCGTCCGTCCAGTTCGGACACTTTGAGACAGTCCAGGAAGCTGTCCAGCCAGTAGAGTTTCCTGGCCACCCAGTCGACCGCCAGGCCCTCTCCATGGAGTACCCCGTTCACCACCACTTCCCTGTTACTGCCGTTATAGAACATCCGCTCAATCAACCTGCGGCTCACATCAATCCAATAGAACCTCTTGTCCACGCGGTCAAAGTCCATGGCCACCACGCTGGTTAGGCCCTGCAGGATGAGGGAGTAGGCCTCTCCGTCCGTGGACAGGTTACGAAGATAATAGCGGTTACTGAAGATGAGGTAGGGTGGGATGTGGCTGTTCTGACGACAGCTGCGGCCATCCGGTTCCCGTAGGAACCCGGGGGCACATTTACACATGTAGGAGCCCACCGTGTTCTCACACACCTGACTACACACGCTGGGCGTCTCCGCACACTCGTTGACGTCGTCGCAGGTCTTGTTGTCGGACATGAGGCGGTAG
Organism: Salmo trutta; assembly: GCF_901001165.1. NCBI lineage: Eukaryota > Metazoa > Chordata > Actinopteri > Salmoniformes > Salmonidae > Salmo > Salmo trutta. Next base: position 39,697,114 of record NC_042976.1, on the reverse strand, counting down.
CCGGGGTGACAGGTGCAGATGAAGCTGGTGGGTGTGTCAGTGCAGTTGTGGTCACAGTGGTGCATGGAGGGGTTGGTGCATTCATTTATACCTGCATCCAGGATAAGAGAGAACAGGCATTAGAGGAGATTGACTATAAATCCAACACCACACTGCTGTAGTTTATGTTTTTATATTTTATATAACTTAATATGTTTTATTGCTTTTAAGACATCATGCACTCACCACAGCCCTTCTCGTCACTGTTGTCTGAGCAGTCGTCGGTCCGGTCACACACGTTGAAGAGGGGGACACAGTGTCCGTTGTCACACCTGAACTGCCCGGGGGGGCACGTGGGCGGTGGCGTGCGGCACAGGTGGTCAAGCTCATCGGACTCGTCCCCGCAGTCGTTGTCCCCATCACATATGAAGTCGCGGGACACACAGCGCCCGTTTTGACAGGTGAACTGGTGCTGCTGACACGGCTGGTAGGTGCAGCCCTGCTCGTCACTGCTGTCCCCACAGTCATTCCTCCGGTCACACCTGCCATCAAACACAATCAGTCACGCAGTGTACTTCCCTGTACACCAGGGGGTGCTGCTGCCCAGTCCACACACTCACACTGTAGTCTAATCATCTACTGAACAATGACTCATTCAAGACATCTGACAAATGTCATTTTTATGTCTCTGTCAAGTCTGAGTTGCCAAACCTGTAGGAGCTGCGTATGCAGAGGCCGTTGCTGCAGGTGAACTCGTTGACGCCACACGATCTGCGCGTGCAGTTCTGGTGCTCGTCCAACGCGTCCGCACAGTCCGCATCCCCGTCACACACCCAATCACGAGGGATGCACTTCCGCTGTGGCGCTTGGTTATTCACACAGGTAAACTCCAAGACTGAGCATGTGCGGTTGTCTAACAAAACAGAGGGAGGGGTAGGATAAATGACACCAAATTAGAGACGTTTCAAGATTATGAAGTCTCCCGAGACTGGACCTGAAATTTCTCGCGGTCCAAACATTCCTAAGTGTATCTCAGGACCTCTAGCCGTGACTTCAGTTTCCTATCCATCTAATGTGATTGAGCCCCATTGTTTGAAGTGAGACTCCTGCCGAGGCCTGTGGTGCGCTGAAGACATGCGCTCCAGGCTCCTTATTGTCAGAGCCCACATTGGTGAGGGATGACATAATAGTTCAGTTCCACCCTGAGCATGGGAGCTGCGACAGACACAAAGTAATGAGTGAGGCAGGGGAAATCAGGAATGTGAGCTCCTTGGACTCTGGCCGGAGACCTTCAACAAGTATCCACCTCCCCACAAACCCAGCATGTATCCTGATCCCTCAGTGTCTGATTCCTGATAGAGAGAGAGAGAGAGAGAGAGAGAGAGAGAGAGAGAGAGAGAGAGAGAGAGAGAGGAGGTAGAGGAGAGGAATTCACACTCACCACAGTTGTGTCTCTGGTCCTCGTCACTCATGTCTCCACAATCATTGTCCCCGTCGCAGATCCAGGAGGAAGCGATGCACCTGCCGTCGTCACAGGGGAACTGGTCAGTGTTGCAGGTTCTCACCAGGGTGGCTGCAGGGAATCAAAGGTCAAAGCAAACCATGCAAAAGCTGATTAGAATACTATTGTCCTCTAAATACAAATATGTCAGTTACTTAAAACTTCCTTTACATGTTCTGATTGACTTCATCTAGTAAAGACAACATGTAATGCATATCTGAACCAAAATTAATCAAGTGAAGCTATCAAAATAGTCATGGCATCTCCTCCACATTCCAATCTATGGTTTTCTATTGAAACACTAGATAAAGTGAGGCTGTGTAATTACCCTGGCACAAAAGAAAGAGGAAAGGAAGAGAGATAAGGAAGAGAGGAAAGGTAGTGAGGAAAGGAAGAGAGGAAAGGAAGAGAGGAAAGGAAGAGAGGAAAGGTAGAGAGGAAAGGAAGAGAGGAAAGGAAGAGAGGAAAGGTAGAGAGGAAAGGTAGAGAGGAAAGGAAGAGAGGAAAGGAAGAGAGGAAAGGAAGAGGAAAGGAAGAGAGGAAAGGGGAGGGGCTGTGTTTGTCAGAGGAGACTAGTGGGCGTCAGTATGGAGGAATGTGGCAGACAGTGGGAGGTCGGACTGACTGACTGACCACATCACTAACAAAGGCATACACTACTGACACATCACCAACAGCACGCACGCACGCACGCACACACAGAAAATAAACAAATCATTCACGACTCTTCAACTCAGGAGAACAAATTAATAATGACTCCATTCTGAGAACCTAGTTGAATCTCTCTTGCTTAGCATAGTGAGTGAAGGAGAGCTGTGGTACGTACTACAGGAGGAGGGCTCATCGGAGCCGTCAGCACAGTCGGTACCCCCATCACAGTACCAATGGGCTGGGATACAGCGGCCACTGGAGCAGCGGAACTCGTTCTGGGCACACGTGGAGGTGGCTGGAAGGGGAACAACAGATATGGTAAGGTCATTTAGGGGAACCCTCCTCTCAAAACCCAGTTATGGTGCTTCCAAAAGGGCACACTATTCACTATATAGTGCACTATATAAGGGAATAGGGTGCCATTTCGGACGCGCCCTTACTGTACAGAACAGACCTGTGGGACTCACCACAGTGTGTAGGGCTCTCGTCACTCATGTCCCCACAGTCATTGTCCCCGTCACACAGGTAGGAGCGGGGGATGCAGATGTTGGTGGATGTACACTTGGTGTGTTCTGGCTGACATGTTCGCTCCGCTGAGATACATGACAAGAAGAGGATTGGTGTTATTGTCTAGTATATATATTTTAGTATACAGTACCAGTCAAAAGTTTGGACACAACTACTCATTCAAGGGTTTTTCTTCATTTTTACTATTTTCTACATTGTAGAATAATTGTGAAGATGTCAATACTATGAAATAACACATATGGAATCATGTAGTAACCAAAAAAGTGTCATATAAATGTTATATTTGAGATTCTTCAAAGTAGCCACCCTTTGCCTTGATGACAGCTTTGCACACTCTTGACATTCTCTCAAACAGCTTCATGAGGTAGTCACCTGGAATGCATTTCAATGAACAGGTGTACCTTGTTAAAAGTACATTTTTTGAATTTATTTCCTTCTTAATGCGTTTGAGCCAATCAGTTTTGTTGTGACAAGGTAGGGTTGGTATACAGAAGATAGCCCTATTTGGTAAAAGACCAAGTCCATATTATGAGAAGAACAGCTCAAATAAGCAAAGGGAAACGGCAGTCCATCATTACTTTAAGACATGAAGGTCAGTGCCATCGGGAAAATTTCAAGAACTTTGAAAGTTTCTTCAAGCGCAGTCACAAAAACCATGGTAAGCACTATGATGAAACTGGCTCTCATGAGGACCACCACAGGAAAGGAAGACCTGGAGTTACCTCTGCTGCAGAGGATAAGTGTCACACCTCGATCTGTTTCACCTGTCTTGAGCTTGTCTCCACCCCCCTCCAGGTATCGCCCATTTTCCCCATTATCCTCTGTGCATTTATACCTGTGTTTTCTGATAGTACGAACTGGCCATGACTGACCCAGCAGACTCGGACCAGCTCCGCAACGCTGTTTCCTCCCATGGAGCAACCATTGGGAGACACAAGGAGTTACTTCGAGGTTTTATGGAAGGGTTGAATACATTGCTGGAGCAATTCGGTGGATTGTCTGTTAGGCAGCCAGCCATGGCAGTAACCTCCCAGCCCCTCAGTAACCACTCTGTCAGCAGCGCGTCTCTCCAGGCCTCCCCAGCTTCCCGAGAACCCTGCTTATCTCTTCCGGAACGCTTCGTTGGCGAGTCAGGAACCTGTCGGGCGTTTCTCTCCCAGCGATCCCTCATCTTCGAGCTGCAGCCCTCGTCCTTTCCCTCGGACTGCTCGAAGATAGCATACCTCATAACGCTGATGTCCGGGAGGGCCCTCGCCTGGGCTAGGGCGGTGTGGGAACAACAATTCTCTGTTGTCCGGGAGAGAGGCTGCCCGGAAGTTACTCCAGCTTCGTCAAGACTCCCGCAGTGTGGCAGACTATGCTGTTGATATCCGCACATTGGCTGCCGAGAGTGCCTGGAACCCAGGAATCCCTGTTCGACATGTTCCTCCATGGATTATCGGAGGAGGTGAAAGACGAGCTTGCAGCCCGGGAGCTGCCTACGGATCTCGAGTCGCTCATCGCCTTGACCATCTGGATCGATGGGTGGCTATGGGAACGTAGGAGAGAAAGGAGATCTGATTCCGGTCCCACTCGTTTACACAAGGATCCTGCCTCGCCTCCGAGGAATCCTGGAAGTCCCTGGCGTCTACGTTTCAGAGAGAATCCAAGGTTACCTGAGTTCCCCCAAGAGTCTCCGAGGTCTGTAGACTCGCCTCTTCCAGAGCCGATGCAACTCGGCAGAGCTAGGTTGTCTCCAGCCGAGCGTTTACGCTGACTTAACACCAAGAATTGTCTGTATTGCGGGACTACAGGTCATTACGTGTCTACCTGTCCATTAAAAGACCAGGTTCATCAGTAGGTGTGAGTAATCTGGTGGGAGATACGGAGAATTTTCCTTCTCCCCTTACCCGTGCTCCTCTCAATGGATTGACCAGTCAAAATCTCTCTGGATACTCATTGACTCTGAGGCCGATGAGAGTTTCATGGACACTACCCTGGTGTCAGAGCTGGGCATCCCCACTCAGCCCCTCTCCAATCCCATGGACGTTAAAGCGGTGGATGGGCGCTCTATAGGCAGAGTCACCAACAATACCACTCCTATCAACCTGTGAGTGTCAGACTATGCAGTTCATGCTCATCAAGTCTCCTCAGGTACCCGTGGTTTTGGGGTTTTTCACGGCCCCAGCGTCACAATCCTCTTATCAACTGGACTGCTGGTGCTATCATGGGCTGGAGCCCGTTCTGCCACGCTCATTACCTGAAGTTGGCGCAGCCTACCCCGGGACGTCTTCCTGTGGGCTCGGAAGAAGACTGCGCCTGTGCATCGACTACTGGGGCCTCAATGACATCACTGTTAAGAACCGCTACCCGCTACTCGCCTCGGCTTTCGAGCCGCTCCAGGGGGGCACCATTTTCTCTAATCTGGCGCGTATATGGGAAGGTGACGAGTGGAAGACAGCCTTCAACATGGCTAGCGGACTCTACGAATACCTGGTGATGCCATTCGGTCTGACCAACGCTCCTGCTGTGTTCCAGGCCCTGGTTAATGACGTTCTCCAGGACACCGGTTCGTGTTCATCTACCTCGACGACATCCTCATCTTTTACCGCTCAGCTCAAGAACATGTTCTCTAAGGCTGACAAATCCTCCAGCATCTCCTGGAAAAGGAGCTTTGTGTGAAAGCAGAAAAATGCGAATTCCATCGCTGTTTTTCACTCGGTTCAACTTTACCATCTCCTACCGCCCGGTGTCCAAGAATGTTAAGCTATATGCGCTTTTACGCTGCTATAGCCCAGCTGCTACACCCTCAGACCCTGAGACAATCCTTCCTACCTCGTGTCTGCTGCACTCATCTGGGGGGCCGGCTAACCAGATGTTTGTCCCAGAAGCTGCTGCTCCCACGGTCCTGGAATGGGCTCATTCCTCCAGGCTTGCCTGTCACCCTGGCTCCCGTCGGACCCTGACCTTTGTTCGACAACGCTCTTGGTGGCCTACCATGGTCCCTGACATCGCCACGTTCATCGCCGCCTGCACTGTCTGTGCTCAGAATAAGACTCCTCGGCAAGCTCCTGCTGGCATTCTTCAACCACTTCCTGTCCCTCACCGTCCCTGGTTACATATATTTCTGGACTTCATCACTGGTCTCACTCCGTCTGATGACAACACCACTACCCTTACGGTGGTGGACATGTTTTCCAAAGCTGACCATTTCATTCCCCTCCCTAAGCTACCCTCAGCCAAGGAGCTCATGGTGCAGCACGTCCTCCGGATCCATGGACTTCCGGTGGACATGGTCTCCCACCATGGTTCTCAGTTCTCGTCCCGGTTCTGGAAGGCGTTCTACATACTCATTGGGTCGTCAGCCAACCTGTCTTCGCTGCCTCATCTCTGCCAACCCCACCACCTGGAGGCAGCAACTCATGTGGGTGGAATACACCTGCAACACCCTCCCTTGCTCAGCCACTGGTCTCTCGCCTTTCGAGTGTTCGATGGGTTATCAGCCCCCACTCTTCCCTGAGCAAGAGGAAGAGGTCAGCATACCCTCGGCCCAGATGTTCATCCGCCACTGTCACCGTATCTGGAAGAGAGCCCGGTCGGCTTTTCTCAAGACCACCTTCAGGTATCGACGACAAGTAGACCGCCACCGGACCACGGCTCCCGGGTATCGTCTCGAGCAGAAGGTATAGCTGTCCACTCGGGATCTGCCCCTCCGGGTGGAGTCCCGCAAACTTTCCCGCTGTTTTATCGGACCTTTCCCCCATCTCTAAGATTCTTAGCCCCTCTGCTGTTTGTCTTCTGTTGCCCGCACCCTCCATATACATCCCACTTTTCATGTATCAAGGATTAAACGTCTGTCTCACAGGCCTCTGTCTCCACTTTCCTCTTTTCCGTACTCCTGTTCTATTTAGTCCCTGTTTTCTAGTTCTTCCGGCTTTGACCATTCTGCCTGCCCTGACCCTGAGCCTGCCTGCCGTTCTGTACCTTTTGACACTGCCCTGGATTACTGACCTCTGCCTGCACTGACCCTGAGCCTGCCTGCCGTTCTGTACCTTTTGACACTGCCCTGGATTACTGACCTCTGCCTGCACTGACCCTGAGCCTGCCTGCCGTTCTGTACCTTTTGACACTGCCCTGCATTACTGACTTCTGCCTGCCCTGACCTGAGCCAGCCTGCCGTTCTGTACCTTACGGACTCTGTCCTGAATTACCAACCTCTGCCTGCCCTTGACATGTTGTTTGCCTGTCCCCTGTTTTGTAAATAAACTTATGTGATTCGAACTGTCTGCAGCTGGGTCTTGTCATGAGTTCTGATATTAAGTTCGTTAGAGTTACCAGCCTCAGAAATCGGCAATTAATTGCACCTCAGATTTCAGCTCAAATAAATGCTTCACAGAGTTCAAGTAACAGACACATCTCAACATCAACTGTTTAGAGGAGACTGCGTGAATCAGGCCTTCATGGTCGAATTGTTGCAAAGAAACTACTACTAAAGGACACCAATAAGAAGAAGAGACTTGATTGGGTCAAGAAATACAAGCAATGGACATTTGACCGGTGGAAATCTGTCCTTTGGTCTGATTTTTGGTTCCAACCGCTGTGTCTTTGTGAGACGCAGAGTAGGTGAATGGATGATCTCTGCATGTGTGGTTCCCACCGTAAAGCATGGAGGAGGAGGTGTGATGTGCTTTGCTGGTGACACTGTCAGTGATTTATTTAGAATTCAAGGCACACATAACCAGCATGGCTACCACAGCATTCTGCAGCGATACGGCACCCCATCTGGTTTGCGCTTAGTGAGACTATTATTTGTTTTTCAACAGGACAATGACCCAAAACACACCTCCAGGCTGTGTAAGGGTTATTTGACCAGAAGGAGAGTGATGGAGCGCTGCATCAGAAGACCTGGCCTCCACAATCACCCAACCTCAACCCAACTGAGATGGTTCGGGATGAATTGGACTGCAGAGTGAAGGAAAAGCAGCCAACAAGTGCTCAGCATATGTGGGAACTCCTTCAAGACTGTGGGAAAAGTATTCCAGGTGACAACCTCATGAAGCTGGTTGAGAGAATGCCAAGAGTGTGCAAAGCTGTCATCAAGGCAAAGGGTGGCTACTTTGAAGAATAAAATATATTTCGATTTGTTTAACACTTGTTTTGGTTACAACATTATTCCATGTGTTATTTCATAGTTTTGATGTCTTCACTGTTATTCTACAATGTAGAAAATAGTAAAAATAAAAATAAAAACTTGAATGAGTAGGTGTGTCCAAACTTTTGACTGGTACTGTATATTTTTGTGACTTTTACGACACAAAAACGTATCTAATCTTCATGAACTAATCTTTCTACTTTAGATTTGTAAGTGTTGTTTTGAGGACTTACGGCAGTTTTGTTCGTCCGAGGTGCCGTTGTCATAACAGTTGTTGATGCCATTGCAGATGTAGTCCTTGGCGATGCAGCGTCCGTTGTTGCAGGGGAACTCAGTGTTGGGGTCGCACGGACTGAACAGGCAGCCTACCTCATCACTGTTATCCCCACAGTCATTGTAGTGGTCACAGCGGTAGTGGTAGGGCACACAGCGACCGTTCCCACAAGTGAACACAGTGGGCTCGCAGGTGTGGAAGGCTGTCAATCAAACCAGATACAACATTATCAGAGCTCTAGCCAATGGACAGGGAGAGCAGGTGAAAATGGACTGGTGTACAATAGAGAGGCGGGCTTTACCTGACAAGGCAATAAATGCTGCTGCCATTTGCACTTGGACTGCATGCAAGATATAAGTACATGTATTCATTAGTTTAGGATGGGGTCAGTAGAAAAAAACAAGAAGCACTAAATAGCTACATTAGCTTAGTGAACTTCAAGCATACACACCGGAAGTTTGGAAATCATTCTTGGATCCTGTAAAATTGTTGTTGCAGTGAGAAACAGAAGGCTGGTTAGAGGCAGCTTGTTAAAGACAGTTAAGAGTGTTCAGAGAGTGAAGGACAGAGCAGGTGTAGTGATAAATCAATCATAATTAGCTGTAATCACAACCACATTCAAGACATGCAAAATCATCACATTGCAAGATATTTCTAAATAGACGAGACAAACAAATATGATTCGAGAAAACAGGCTCTACTTGTGGCCACTGAGCACCATACCACAGACTCTCTCCAGTTCGTCGCTTCCGTCCCCACAGTCGTTGTCATTGTCACACTTCCACTGAGCACGGATACAGCGTCCATTCATACAGGTGAACTGGCCTTCCTGGCAGCGGGTCCCGTTGTCAGGGATACAGTGCTTGTTGTCGGCCAGGTACCAGCGACCCTCTGAGGGACACTGACACTCAGCACCCTGGGGCCCTGCGGAGAGGGACAGGGGGACAGGCATCAGATGGATGGGGGGGGGGGGTATGACAGACAGGTGTACCACAGCCCAACTCACACTATCCCAAAACAACATTACAACATCAAAACAATAGGATGCTAGAGAAGATGGAAGTTTGGTCCAACTCCAACATTTAGCTAAGGAACTACAGCATGCTTCTATTTGATCAGAAAACTTGAGGATTAAAACAGGGCCTAACTTCTAGTACCTGGGGTACAGATGTGACTGCAGCCTCCGTTGAACTGCTGACATGGGCTGTTGCACTGTTGCTGCTTGTTGCTGGCCAGCACATGGACATCCATGGGCCTGGATGGAAGGTTCTGCGTCATCACCCTCTGGTCAGACCCATCGTGCTTGTTAGCCCGGTAGATACTGCGTGTGTTCCAGTCAGTCCAGTAGATGTACTGGCCATACATGGTCATGGCGAAAGGGTAAATGGCTGTGCTGACGATGACCTCCCGATTGGCCCCGGTGAGAGAGCAGCGCTCAATCTTCTGTCTGATAACCAAAACCAGCACATATCATTAGCATCAACACGAAAGGACAACGAATGACTTGTGAGAAGAGTGTAGCTTTATAAGAGGGTCTTACAGGCTGGCGTCTGCCCAGTACAGTCTCTGCTCTTCATAGTCCAGGGTCAGTCCATTGGGCCACACCAGACTACTGTTTACAATCTCTGCCCTGAAGTTCCCTCCCAAAGTAGAACGTTCAATCTTCGCATTCGTCCCCCAGTCTGTCCAGTACATATATCTGTGTGGCATGGAAGAAGACGAGTTTTCCCATTGTTAATCAATGATTGCACAGTGCACATTCAACACATGCTGAATATCTATTGAAGATACTGAGTGAGCGCTCTTGTTATCATAACAGAAGGAGTGAAACAGTATTAGCATTCTTGGCATTTCTGGCCAGTCTTACCCCCTGCAGGGATCCAGCATTATGGCTCTAGGCCGAGGCACATGAGCGATGATGGATCTCTGTGTCCCGTCCACTGCCATGGAGTTGATAGTCTGGTTGATGTAGTCACTGTAGTAAATCCGTTTATTGATCCAGTCATAGGCAATACCATCAGGAGCTCCTAGATCTGCATGGACACAAAACACAACACATAATGTAGAAAAGTACTGCAATAAGCAAATAGCCCAGAAAAGGTGAAACCAGATAATTAACTACAGTATGATTCTGTAACATAACAAAACAAATCTAGTTGTTAAGTGTCTTACCTGAAGCCACCACTACTGGAGGTGAGGTAGGAGAGGAAAGACTGATGAAGCTAATCTTGCTGCTCCCAGCCCCTGAGCTCTGGGTGAAGTAGATCCTATTGTCTGTGCGGTCAAAGTCCAGGGCCACAGAGGTGCCGGGCACGTTGACCACAGGGAAAGGCAGTCCGTGGTCGTCCGTGTCCAGATGCAGGCTCTGCACCGTACTCTCTGTTGTATAGATGAGGTAATCATCCCGCGACACCACACAGCCCTCGTTGTCCGTCCCCAGGTTGCCAAAGGCACAGCCACACTTCTTGGTCTGGTTCCCGGGGAGGGCGAAGCAGAAGTGGGCACAGCCTCCATTGGTCTCCAGGCAGGGATTGTTGTTGAGCTGCTGGGCCGAGCTGGGCTGGATACGCTGGTCGTAGATAGTCACATCTCTCAGCATGTTGATGTTGTCTCTGATCACTGCAGGCTGCTCTGTACTGCCAGGCTCCTTACTGGCCTGGAACACCTTCTTCAGGTTCCTGTCCACCCAGATGATGCTAGTCTCAAACACAGTGATGCCATAGGGAGTCGGGTAACGACTCCCATACCGGACTACCTCTGTCTCGCCCCCCTGAGGGTTGACCCGGGCTATCATATCCAGAGAGTCATCCACCCAGTAGACATATCCAGTCTGGTAGTCCAGAGCCAGACCTCGCGGGGTTATAATCCCAGATGACACCAGCACAGTGCGGTTGGTCCCGTCCAGCAGAGCTCGCTCAATCTTGGGGTTCTGTCCGTAATCTGCCCAGAACAGGTATCTGTTTTTAGGGTCCACCACGATGTGGCGTGGCATGTCCACTTGAGTCTTCAACAGCACACGTCGGAAAGTGGTGTTCAAGCGCAGAACCTCCACATAGGTCTCCGTCAGGAAAGCATTCGTGAAATAGAGGTTCCCTGAAAAGTGACAGCCAAATTGACATATGTAAGTGAAAGGGTAATGGGGATTAAATGATGGAGGAAAGGCCTCTGGTCGTGCAGTTCTTATTGAATGGTTGCATAAGGACAGGGTAAGCCTGCTAATTTGCATAGTTACCAGGAGCTGGTTTCCCACATCCAGATTATGCCTATTTCTGGACAGCAAAAGCAGAAATAGGCTTATATATAGTCTGGGTCCGGGAAACCGGCATTTGTTTAGTATAACCATCATTTAAATCCTTATTGGCCACAGTACCAAGATAAGTAGCATTCTCCTGTCCATTATACTAATTTCTTTCCAATCAACTGACTGTTATATAAACCAGCCTGCTCTCTGGAGTCAGGCCCTGTGTTGAAGCCTCTTACGCTGTATCCATGGATACCTACTACTGGCTGACCTTTACTTCCTCTACCTGCTGTAGGGCCCATAGAGAATGATAGAGGCCTCTAGCGGCCAAAAGGCCGTTTTAGCATAGGCAGTGCCATTGTGGGCTTCTACAATGCTTCCGCCATTTTAAAGTAGTCAAAGTAGTCAACTGGGCAGGGGTTCCAATGGGTTGTGCCTACCTGGCAGAATGATATCATGATTATTTGTATCAATCCAGTGGCCATTTGTTTTGCAAACTCTGCAATCACACAAGCGCTACAGAAACACAGCTAACCAAACAATGGTCTCTGGCTGGTGCACAGTTTAATTAAAGGGAAACTACACCCCAAATTCTAAATGTCTTAGATATTTCCCAGAATTCAAAGGTAGTCTCCTGATGTGGTTTAAGGATTGTTGTGGACTTAAATCACCAAATGTAGGATGTTTTTCTATTAACAAAGTGTGATTTTGAATAAATCCCCCCCCCTCCCAAAAATGGGAAAAACGGAAACCTGGAAAAACAAAACGGAAAAAAGGGAATTTGGGAAAAAACAAAACAGAATCAGGCAAAAAAATCAAACAGATTTTATAGGGCCCTACTACTGGCATAATTTAAACACTTTTCATTTCAGCTCTCTGAACATGCCTACCTGCAGCCCAGTCCACGGCGATACCTCGTATCCCGTTGCGTCCGATTCCAGATGTGACCACACTGTCGAACCCTGCTCCGTCAGACTTGATCCGGCGGATTCCATTCTGAGATGTCACGGTGCTGCTGAAGTCACACCAGTAGAGGAACCCGGAGGCCATGTGGACGTCCACATGCAAAGCATTGCGGCCTGCACGACACAACCAGAGATGTAAGACACAAACACTCCAGTGGTTGCTTCAACGTCACACTGTCACATCAGAGTATGTTGTCTGAAACCAAACAAAGTATTGTTTCCTTGGTATCATGTAGCATTCATAAAGCATCCATAAAGCCTCCATATGCATGACATAAAGAGTTAGAATGTCCTGCAGCAGGAGTTTTATATCTGAACAACACCTACCTCTCCCAGCCACTGGCACCATGGCTTCAGAGTGGTCAGCCCCCTCCAGACTGAAGCCTTTGAGGGCAGACAGCATGGAGATGACCACGTAGGACTGGTATGAAGCACAGGTTCTGTTGTCCGCGCTCAGCTTGAAGCCCGTAGCACAGGCACATGTATACAGGCCTCCGGGCCGCGGTAGACACAGGTGCTCACACAGCCCCATGTTGTTGCTGCAGCCGTTGGATGTACCAGCCGAGGCTGCAGAGGCAAAGACCACATGGTGGATTAGGACATCGTTCATATACACCAGGAGTCTGGCCAAATAGAACTAGACATTTATTAAGAATTTCGAAACAACTTCTAGGTCTTGGGCGACAAGCGCAACGCCAGGGACTTCTCAAAATGAGACTAAACTATTACAAATGACATTACTGGAACTGAAAGTAACCTGCGCCTCATTTCTTAGTCATCATTGGAAGAATCTGACGCCAACACCACTTTTGATACATTGTTGCCAAATCAGGCTCAAGGCTTGTTTTATTCCTAGAAACCATGTCACTTACAATATCTGCTCTGTTTTAGGGGATAAAGAAACACTGCTTGTTCCGTACACAATGCCCAGTGTTCCTAATAAGGGAAGAGGAATTGGTCAACTAATAACCCACTCCATCTCCCTAGTAATTACCCAACAGCTATCAAAAACACTGAAGCAAAACCATAATTCAGCAATGCTATATCTTTACCACAACAAAACAGAACAGACAAAATATGTATGTTTGCATACTGATTAAACACTCAACACAATAAAAGAAAACTCCAATAAACCGGTAGTCTTGATGCTTCCAACAAGTTAATGGTTCTTATTTAACCAACGCTTAGGTCTCAATCCGGATCAATGGAGCGGGGTTCATATTTGCTTGGCTGTACCATACGGTCCCTCAGATACTCACTCTCCCTGTAGTGCACCTTCAGTACTCTCAGTCCAGACACGTTGTCCCGCAGCACCACCTTGTTAGCCCCGGTGGCCTTGTCCACGCGCTCTATCACCTCAAAGTCCCGGTCGGTGAAGTACAGGAAGCTCTCATGAACAGCAACACCCCAGGGATGGGACAAGCCTGTCACTATAGTGATGCGATTGGTCCCGTCTGGGTCGCCACGCTCAATCTGTGGGGTTTTAATAATATCAAGACTGCCATTAATAACATGTCAAATATATGTGTAATAGGCATTGAGGTGGACTACATAAGTGGTATATTGTTAGAGTCAGACACTATATAGGGCACCCTATTCCCTATATAGTGCACTTTAATTGACCAGAGCCCTATGGGCCCTTGTCAAAAGTAGTGTACTATATAGGGAATAGGGTGGCATTTGAGACACAGGCAGTGGTTAAGGTAGTGATGACGACCCACCATTCCAGCGCCTGTGACAGCCCAGTACAGCTTGTTCTCGCTGATGTCCACAGTGATGAACTCCACCTGATCCAGGTTGTTGGTGAACAGGGTGACCGGGTTGGAGCCGTCCAAGTCTGCAGCTGCTACCTTGGCAGGGATGCCACTCTCTGTGCCCTGGTCTGTCCAGTACAGTTTCCTTACAGAGAGACACAGCTATGAATACAGCCCCTCAGCAGCTCAATCACCTCCTATGAGAACATCTACAACAGATTCAATCAATGTGTGAGATTAAGCGAGAAATGTATATCTCAATTATGTCATTAAAGAAAAAAGGAATGTTCGCAACTCTGGTAAACTCCCATGGTGATTTAAGGAGACGCAGAAAACGGACAACGTTTTGATCCAACTGTTTTGTGCTTCTGATTACCAGATTTGCGGACATTCCTTTTTCTTTGATACGTTCTTCTGTCCTGCAGCCGATAAGCTGGATTTGCATATTTTCCCCTTTTTTTTATTCTGTCATTATACATTCGATATGCTAACAATGAACAGGTAATAGGTGTACATATTCCCTGGTGGTGGCTTGTTGGAGTGTGTTGTGTTGTGTGGTATACAGTAACAGTGGTAAGTCTCTCTCTGGGGGTGGAGCAAATGGCAGGCAGGCAGGCAGATAGGGCTCAGTGACTGTGGAGATGAGCAGCCGTGCCAGAGTAGTGTTAAAAATGGGCTTACCCGCGTGCTGGGTCCACAGCGATGCCAACCGGAGTGCCTGTGCCAGTCGGGGAGCCATTATTGGTGATTAGAGTCTTCCTGTACTGCATCTCCCCTCTCAGCCTCAAAACCTGACAAAGCACACAAATGCACATACTGTATCAGATATACCCCTGACAGAGGGAAACCAACTAAGACAACGACTTTATTTTTCTAAATACGATGATCACCGTCAGTACCATTCATTTTCCAAAATAACTGCGTTGTTTTCTACAGGAGCATAGAGAGTATGGATGTTTCAGCTCACCTCAATAGACTGGGTGGCTGGGTTGGTGTAGTACAGGTTCTCTGTTATCCAGTCCAGGGCCAGGCCCACAGGGGAACCCAGGATGGCTGCCGGGGCAAACTCTGTCCTGTTGTTACCGTCCGACTTCACTCTGTGGATCTCACCCTACAGAGGGAGAAGGGACAGGGTTGGTCAGAGCCTCGGGACAGTAGAGTAGTCTCACTTCACGTCTCTGCTTGTGTGGACAGTGCGAACACTTACCGGGTGCTCCACCCAATAGATGGTCTGCTCAGTGATGTCAAAGTCCACATCGTATCCATTCTGAAGTCCAGCAACAGGTACCATGGCATCGTTGCTCTTGACGTCCGGATTCAAGGGAATGCCGTATATGACACTATCTCTCACCACCACCAAGAAAGGTTCCTCAACTGCAGGAAAACCAAACTAGACATGACGGCTACAAAC